>NC_018947.1:216452-381452 GCF_000304475.1 Kazachstania africana CBS 2517
AAAGTATAACAAAGCAAGAAAAAAATTTACATCTCAATCTTGATCACATAAACAAAAAGTCCAATACTATCTTTATGGATGGTTATACAGGTACAAAGCAACAATGATATCGTGACCACTAGTCATGATACAATGGCACTATTCTCACTCAATGAAGAATCAGTAACTTCTACTAGTGAGACACTCATTGATAATTTAGGTGTCTCCAAAAAATTGGGTAATTCTGTCTTAAATGAACTTGATTCGAGGACAACAGAAAAATTAGACGAATTGAAAGAGACACATACTACATTGGCACCAAAAGAAGATACTAATGAGACTAGTTTTGAACAATATTTTGGTATAAAACATAATTTACAATTTAATAGAATGGACTCAATTGGTCATCATTATATGAATAATATTCCAAAAACGCCAACCAAAAAGAATTTAACTGATCAACAATTGCAATCTGAAAGTATCAAGAGACAAAGGGTAGAACAAAATAGCATGGTTAAAAATACTCCAGTAACGGAAATCACAAGACGAATACGAAGATTGAGAATAAGAAATTCAATCGCAAATAACAACAATAGTAACGGTAACAGTAATATCAATTCAGTCAGAAATACCCCATTAAGTAAGCCAAAACCAATGCAACCACCAAGTTTCTTACGGCCGACGTTGAATTCCTTAAATAAAATTAAGGAATCATCTCGATCTACCTCGACGTTTGATCTGTCGCGACAAAAATCGACGACGACCAAGACTTTGAATACAAATTCCAAATCGAAACCTGCAACAACTACTACATATAGAAGTACAAGCGGATTACCGAAATCAAGTTCGGTTGCTGTATTTGACAGACTTTATAAACAATCTACGGTGTCTAGGTTGACTTCAATGAATAATTTGAATGATAATATTAAAACTAATGCCAAATCAGTCATACCACCACCTACGACGCGATCCAAGATTCAATTTGGTAGAAGTAAGACCAGTTCATCATTATCCAGTAATTTGAAAGATTCATCGTCATCTTCAAGGCCTGCGTGGAGATAAAAACAATATCAATCAAAGATCTTAGGATAGTATTATATATGGTAGTTGATAAGAAATAAAGGCATAAAACATACATAAATTAGAATATAAAGACTAGAAAAGGGAAAGGACCCTTTTTCAATAATGCATATTCATATTTTGTTTAATATGCTGTTGTTCGTTGACAACTTTATTTAACTCTTCATCAGTTTTAAAGTCTTGTCTCCAATTACAAATCGAACATCGTATCTGTTTACCCCAATATATTGGTACAATTGGTATGAACCAAATTTGAAAGAACTCCCGTCTCTTTACTGGTTCTACACTGAGATTATGACAATTTGGACAGTACAGACCGGTATATCTTGGGTCTGTATTGTAAGGGCTATCCCAGTTTTTTACACCACAAATTATAGGTATAAACATGAACATGCAAGTATTAATTGAAGTTACGAGTGGTCGTTTTTTGAATGTGAGGAGGTAACGTAACCTGTTACTCTTGTTTTTTTTACAATGTCTTATGAATATATACTAGTCATCGCAAACCCCTTGGGATCGCATTTCATACGTAATTGTCATTTTTTTTTTGCCCTCATATCAAAGCCCCGGTGAAATTCAAGCGATGCTCATTTTTATTATCATCCTCATCTAAAATGATGGGAACAATCGTTAGATGTAATTGACCTGTAATGATTTGTGATTTTTGGTGAGTTGGAGGGAACGCAAAAGAAAAATAAGATTCATGTAGCATGTGACATGCCACTTTAAGCTTAAACTCTTTAGAGCTCAATACGCCAGACTGCTATATATATATATATATATCTTTATTTCCTACTATGGATCCCAAACAATGGCTTATAGCAGTAGCAAGCATATTTACAATGTACAATACTACGAATAGAATGAATAGTTTAATTCAGATGCCCATTAATGGGGGTCTGGTGGTGTCACGTTGTCGATGAAATTACCCATTTCTGACACGATCATAAAAAGATTGCGAAGGAAATTTGGAAAATGAAAAACTCAGTTTTAGGCATGCATGAAGGGCCCGCAAACGCTCTCTCCCCACGGAGAACTCCGGTGGGTTCACTACATTATTTATGCTGTGGTGTCAACAGTAAGTAAGTGCGCACGGTGAAAATAATGCCGAGGCCAAAACAAACAAAAGTAGAAAGAAAAAGTCATCTGCAACGATTAGCGTTACAGGCACGGGTCACCCTCCTTGGGAGAAGCACTGTCCGTCATGCCCGCCGTTATTTTGGGAAATGGCACGGCTATCTGGGGAAATCATAGTACCTACAGTCAGATCTTAAGAGGTGCGTAGCATTCTGTGAAGTTGCGGCAATTTTCCTGCCGGTACGGCATTCTCTCACCATAGGATTACCAAAAAAAAAAAAAAAAAGACCGTTCCTCTGCCGTACACATGTTTCTCAGTGCTTCTGAAGGCTTCAATATTCTTGGAGATCGGAAGGTGAGTTTTTTTTCCTACTTAATTTTTTTTTTTTAACAAATGGCTTACTTAATAATAGAGAGATGCGGTACGGTGGTTTCTGGACACTTTACACACTTTTACTAAGGTCTTGATTATGATTTTTTTTTATCGTTCTTATTGTCCTGTCTATGCATTTTACCTGCACCTCACCCAAGCAAATGCGAAGAAGTCAAACTTGACATATGTCAGGATCAGATAATGACCTACAAAAAGATGGGTATTCCACAAGCTAAATTAGTTTCCGCCGCGGCCGAAGACGGACGCAGTTCAAATGCAGATTGAAAATAAAATGACAAATTTTCAGAATGCTTACTATCTAACATCCGCAGGTCGGTTTCTTATGTGCTTCTTGCATGAACGAGAGTGTGTACATTTTCAATACATTTCACACGTCCGAAGTCGCAGGAGAGGGAGAGAGAGAGTCACAGGACAAACTTCTTAAAAGGCACGCAGTAGAGGCAAAGAAAAAACTGTGACTACAAGGAAGTTACAAGAATAAAAAAATCACTTGGCAACTTTGCAAGAAAAAAAAATTGAATATTGTACTACTTTCCTATAACTATTCAATATTGCAAGGAACATATACACTTGATATCTACCCCATGCATTTACCATACTTTTCTATAAGTTTCTTGTTTTCTTTCATTACACCATCTGAGCAGTTGAAAAAATGTTCTCCATGCATAAAACTCGATCAAGAAACAAAAATAATTCTCTGATATGTCCTGCATTATACTTCGGTACTTAACTTATTTTTTTTCTTTTCCTTCCGTGTAGACTAATTTGTCCCAAAAATTTTAATCTGCTCTTGAATTGTGCTCCCACACAATTTTCATTAAATTCTTCTGAAACATGCGCAATGCAGGTCTGTTTTTTGATTTTTAGTATCATCTGCCACATCTTCTGCTTCGAAGGAAGAATAAAAAAAAAAAAGCATTTGACACTTCTCCCTCGTTTTCTGAGTAGATGCGTTTCCATTGCCTTAGAGTTCGGCATTTTTCCTCTGAGTCGCCCAAGGACTAATCTTCCGAGAGTCAGTACGTAATTTTGAACTAGTTCTCGAGACAAAGTGTATGATAACAACTGAAGGCAATTGCTTCATTTCCTTTTACAGAGATATCTCAACATTAAAGTTTAAACTACTCGAGAACAACGAGGAAGAAAAAGGAAAGATGGCACCTATCTCTATCCCATCTTTTCAACTACCAGCAGATATATATATATAACAATATGTACCACCATATTTATTCCCTTTCCTCTCCTACCTCTTATCTCTTTCTTTATATAGAATAAGATCAAAGACTTAGTTTTAGCCCACATTTTTATTTACTATTTTTTTTTGTTATAGATCCTTTACGTTTTCTATCCAAACTATCTGCCAACTTATTACTTTCGTTTTATTTATTCATAAACTCTTTCGATATTGACTATCGAAATCTAATATCTATACAACTTTTTTTTAAAATACAAAAACCTCACTCAATCAGTACCTCTGCAGGAAATAATCATTCACAGCATCACTATGTTCTCTCAGAATTTTGAAGAAATTAATTTCTTTGAAAATGAGTCAGTATTAAATACAGTTAATGATTTCACTATTAATCAACTGGATTCACAAAATTTAAATGATCAATGCGATTTTACTTCTGCATTACAATATCCTATACATTCCATAGATATCGGTGTACAATTTCAAGATTTTGATTTATCCGTTAAATCAAAGCCAAATGATTACAATAATTTCGAATTTGTTCAACCTCATTCTTACACAAATCAAGTGGCGTCACCTTCATTATCAAATACAAAATCTGAAGTATCATTTTCATCAACTTCATCATTATCGTCGGTGTTTAATAATAATGACTCACCAATTTCAGATATAAATTTAAACCCTAATATACAATTCAAGACAGCGTTCAATAGTATGGAATCGAATGAATTCTTTATCCCATCGCAAATAGAGAAAGTTTTATCGAATACACCCGATAATAATGCAGATCAAAATAGGGAAACATTTACAGTTGAAATGTTCGAATCAAGATCTAAAAGATCGCATAAATTGAAAAATGAATCTACAAAGAGAAGAAAAAGCAGAAAAACTTCTTTATCCTATAGCGGGAACTCATTGGGTAAGAAAGTTTCTGATTCAAGACTCTCTGCTCAAGGTTTAGCCGAAGTGTTGAAATTAGATACCCCACAGGAAGCACTCAAGAGAGAGCGTTACATCTTGGATATTTTCCAAAATGAATTGCATTACCCATTAGGTTATAAAACATGGATCCGTGATACAGATAAAGTTGAAAGAGCGGAATTGATTGAAAAATTATATGATAGAGTTAAATCAAAATATCCAGAATATGATCATAATATTCTTGAAACCATTATCAGAAGAGCTACTTATTACATGATGCAAAGTAGACTAAGAAGAGAAAGGAGGGCAAAGGTGAAAAGTGTTGACTCTGATTGATAGCATAAGTTTATTTTTTTTAGTATTATTTTTTCCGTTAATTTTGGTTATTCTTAAAGTTTTGTTAATTGTTAATGTCAGCATATTGAAAAATAAAGATAAAATAGAAAACAAGTTAAAAAGTATTGGGCAGGTTCCTCTTTTCAAACTTCTTCCCAATTTGCAAAAAGCATTTAAAAGTCTCATTTAGATAGATTTATACATATTGTTTTAATAAGCGTTTGTAAATGAAAAAAGTGATAAAAAGTGTAATTAAAAAAATGAGATAAAATCCTTCTCGTAGGATGAAATTATTCTAGTATACAATTATAAATATCAGAGTCTCAGACCTTATATTAATAGTTTTGTGTTGAGTTTGCTATTATCACGTTCTTTTTTCCATATTGCCTAAAATTTGGTAAAAGAGCCCTTCTTCTTAGTTTTTCTTAGTTTCTTATTTCTCTTGTAGTTGTGATGTCTGGCATCTCTCCAACCAGATGTGCTTACCTTTACAGGTTCGCCCTCTTTTTCTATGTTGTCATTACTTATTTCTTCAATTTCCATAGCATCCTTAGTTGGATCTTGTTCTTTCAATTGTTTCACTTTTTGGTTGATTAAATCTTGCTGCAATTTTTCAGATATTCTCTTTCCACGTTCATCGACCACTTTCTGGAATTCTGCATTACGTTTGACAGATTTAGCCTTTAAGTGACTCTTAGCTCGTAGTGATTTGGCCATTTTTCTTGCTTAGTTCCTTTTATATTACGCTAATATAACCAACTACCTACTACCTCATCTCATCGAAATTTCAATAATAAAATTTTTCACCTCTTGGAACTTTTCCTCCTCCTTTACTTCACCCGAACGAGACAAAGCGCCATCACGTTTGACTGCATCGACACCCACAACTTCACACTTCACCCAGACATATTCTATTTTTTTTAGCAAAAAAAATTCAGGTTTTCTCTTTTTTTTTTTGGTTCTGAAAGACTTCGTTCGTCAGCGTGTCGTTGCGAGGTTTCTCTGACGTACCAAATGAGGACGACGCAAAATACTCAACGCTTCCCAAATCATCCCGGGATGGTGAAATTGTCACAGAGCATCGATGAGGAAATCGACAGTATGGGTTTCAATCGCACTTTGCACGACGCTTGGAAGGTGAATAGTAGACTGTATGGTGTTCAGTCACTTGGCTAAGTAATGTAGTACTAATCGGTTGAATCTTATAGTTCTTATTATATAGTTTGCTCCCTTTTTGGATAAACAGTACTTACGACTCACAAGGACAAGAGATAATGTATGTTGACATCATATTACACACTGCGTTATATTATCGCTTTGCTACAATGGTGAATAGTTTATATCTCATTCTGGCATAGTGTGAAATTAAGAGTATCAATAAAGAGTTTTCAGTTATACTAACATGAAATTGCAATATTATTTTTATGAACAGGGCTAACTTACGTACACAAAAGAGACTTGCTGCTTCCGTCATCGGTGTTGGTAAGAGAAAGGTCTGGTTAGATCCAAATGAAACTACTGAACTTGCTCAAGCTAACTCCAGAAGTGCTATCAGAAGATTAGTTAAGAACGGTACCATTGTCAAGAAGGCTGTTACCGTTCACTCTAGATCTAGAACTAGAGCTTACGCTTTATCCAAGAGAGCCGGTCGTCACACTGGTTACGGTAAGAGAAAGGGTACCAAGGAAGCTCGTTTACCATCTCAAGTTGTCTGGATCAGAAGATTAAGAGTCTTAAGAAGATTATTAGCTAAATACAGAGACGCTGGTAAGATTGACAAGCACTTATATCACACTTTGTATAAGGAAGCTAAGGGTAACGCCTTCAAGCACAAGAGAGCTTTAGTCGAACATATCATTCAAGCTAAGGCTGATGCTCAACGTGAAAAGGCCTTAGCTGAAGAAGCTGAAGCCAGAAGAATGAAGAACAGAGCTGCTCGTGAAAGAAGAGCTCAAAGAGTCGCTGAAAAGAGAGAAGCCTTATTAAAGGAAGATATTTAATTGAATACTATTTTCATAACGGGTTTTAAAAAATCTGTGAAGCTATAATTTTTATTAGCCTTTTCAATTTCATAATCATCAAGATGTCTTTTGTATCATTTTTTAATCATTTGTCCTATATCTCATTTATTTTATATTTGTGCCCGGCAAGACAGTGTTTATTATAATAAAAATATAATTTGAAATGTTGTAACTTTGCTTTTACTTCCGATATACTAATCATCTTGATTTATATTGTCAACAAGGAGACCCTTTTGTTATATAAAGAGTTCTGACTTGAGCGAGTGTCTTAAAAATTATGTAGATTTCTAATGTTTCGATGGACAAGATTCAAAATGTGGCACATATGGAACTCTAAAAATTATTATTCATTTATTAAATCAATGCAATTAAATTATTATATTATGCAAAATTAAAACCTTAAAAGGAAAGTATATAAGTGTGATGTGGATATTATTTAATACAAACGTTCTTTTGGACGAGAAGTATGTACTCAGCTATTGACGAAAACTAAATTGATATGACAATTTTTTCACGTATTTTTCGTAATAAGTACTGAAAACAATTGAAATATCAAAGTTGTTTATGGACCAGAAAACATTTTATTAAAAACGTTCGATACCATCTGAATGTGCCTGTAGATTTTAGATATACCATTTGATGGCTTACTCATTCTGAGGGGATCTATGAATAGGTGGAATATGATTAAAAGAATGCAGTTGTTGTTGCTGCAATTGAGACTGAGAAAGCCGTTCTTGCTGCTGAACTAAACTTTGTTGGGGTCCTTGCAATTGGCCAATACCTGGAGAAAAGCTAGGCTTTGATTGAGAGGTTTGATAAGGAGAGGCAGATACTTGATTACTGAAGTATTGCTGATAGGGTAGTAAAGCAGCTGGTTGATGCTGGTCCTGCATTTGTGGATTTTTATGCATATACAATAGGGACCCATTCAGGTTTGGTGGTTGAGGTTGTGTGTTATGATATGCTGGTGGTAATTGCTGTATTGGAGTAATAGAGCTTTGCGGGAATACAGGTTTTGGCGACATAATATGATCCGGTCTCAAAATATTATTAATGGGAGATGCATTTTGATTTTGGGAGTGTAAAAGATCAGCTCTTGGCGTAAGGACTGATGATTTCAGTTCTGTTATATGTTGAAAATGTGTTGGAGGAGAACCTTGAGGTAACTTCAGCCGATCAGCAGGTGGCAAAACTGGATGTTCATTGCCTTCAACATGGCCAAATATTAAATGGTGTTGCGTTTGCTGGTTTTCATTTTGGTTGGTACGCCTCCATTGCTGCTGAGGTTGTTGTGGCATGCTAGTGCTATTTGAGGTTTGTAAGTCACTATGATAATGATTTCCATAATCATTCTGAGCATTGAAACCCCAATTTTGAGGATGGATGTTTGAAGGATATTGCTGCTGTAACATACCTGGGTTTGGATTTGTCAAGATGACTTGTTGCTGTTGTTGAAATTGATATGGGTTGACATATACTTGTACATTAGGAACTAAACCATTGATATTTTGAGGATATTGACTATTATAATTCGCTTGATGTAATAAGTTCATAGATTCTCGTTTCGCCAAAGCATCAATAATTTCTTCAAAAACTGAGTAGAAAAGCTTAGAATTTTGTTCGTTTTGTCCAGCACCATTTTCAATTAGGCTTAGCATTTCGGTATCTAAGGCGGTGAGATGCATGTTACTAGACATTTTATTTAAGATGGACTTTTTCCAAACTTGAATATGTGATGAAATTTGTTTTTTGGTTCGTATTTCGCCGGTTTGATATTTGATATATAAGGATATCAATTCATTTCTTCCATAATTTTTATTTCTTACTTTAATTTTGGAGGTGCCACTTTTCATAATCAGTCGTAATGCGGAAGTAAATGCATTCTCAACTTTGTAGGGCCACTTGTCCTGTCCTTGCATTAGTGACAAATAATTGTGATATTGGATCTGCTCGTGATATGCTATTTGTTGATCTCTTGAAGGACTACTGATTTGATTAGTGTCCATGGTTTTTGGGGTATCATGATTGTAAGGTATGCTGTCATTTAGCATTTGTTAAGTCTGCAAACCAATACAAATATATCTGCGTCTGTTTCTCTTTAACGTACTGGTATCAATAGAAATTTGAGTGCTCGTCAGTGCTTAGGTCTTTCGATAATCTATTCAAAATATTTTGGCCTTTCTACTACTGTATTTTGACCAAATATGCAGTTCTTATACTTGTTAATCTGATATAGATGCTCGAACAGTTTCCTAAACAATTAGAAAATACGTCAATTTGGGTTGAGATCTCCCGTTAAGGTTAGTCCGTCGTTATCTAGTGAGACTTTAAAAATCGTTTCTTTTTCTTCTGTTGTAACAGTTTTTTTTTAATTCCAACCCAACTGGATATGAAAGTATGATAACTCACTAGTTCGACCAGCTTATATATTGGGTATTATATTATTGATTCCGTGGGAGGTTGAGAGGGAAATTAGTTGAAATAAGGTCGAGGATGTCCTTATTCAGAGAAGGAGAGTGTTATATTTGGAAGTATAGTGACTGACTTCTTGAGAAGAGTCGTGTATAGGGAAAGGTACTGCGGATGAGTTTAGATTTCTCACGTAGAATGGGTTTTCTTTATATAGTTATGTATAAGAACGTCAACATTTTTACCTCGAAAATCAAGACTGTATAACGCACTTGTTTGACTGGTTGGCAAGATACATTGACTAGACATTCTTGAATGCGATGGCGTATCATTACTATCACTGAAACATACAGACAAGGCCATATCAAAAGAGGTTCAAACTTCTGAAAGGAAAAGCAAAAAAAAGAAAAGTAGGAACAAAAAAAAGAAAAGAAAAACGTGTCTACTTCTGCAGGATTGCGCGGGAAAACATTCAAAAGGCAGTAGGAAGAAAAGGTGCAAGTTCTGCACTATTTTGTACAAAAAGCATGAAGTTTAAATTGTAAGCTCTTTATAGATACTCTTCTTGAACTCTTCTGGTCTGAGTACAGAAGCATGAAAAGAATGGGCTACATGGGATGACGATCTACGGTGTTTTCAATGTTTAAATTATAAACAATTTTTCACGAAATTCAAGAAAATTTTTTAATTTTTTTTTTTCTAGAGGCCTATGTCCCCTCCGTCGAAATGATCGGCCGAAAAATTAAAGTTTTCTTCAGCATTAAAAAGGTTAAAACTTTATTTCATTTTTCTTGCGTCGCTCTGTATGGAAACATACAAAACTCTGCAGCCATCTGATTTCTGAGAGTACTAGGCAGAGAGAAGTACCAGCTAAGAAGAGCATAAGAGATCCTAACTGTAGAAGACAGTATTAGGCTTTTTCTCTGAATATTCGCTATGGTACAAATTTCATGCGTAATGGCGTCCACCAACCAGAAAAGGGCGAAAGAAACGCACTGGGATCCTCGTAGTTAGCAGCACTTTGTTTGTTCGGTTGTGAATGTATCAAGTATGACACATCTTTAAGGAAGCATTTCACTTTCTCCCACGTTTAACTATAATGGCACATCATTATTTGAGACATTTGTCAAAAACTGATGGAGAACTACGTCTGTGAAAAATACCGTCTCTCACACTTCAGTCATCCATTATCACTCATAGAAATTTAACGTGTACGAGACTCAATTGCCTCGACGTATGGTTGTTTCATCGGTTATGGGCCAAGAATTTTCATAGATAGGGCCTTCTTGTATATATATAACAAGCATATCGCACTGGGCTTGATCCTTATTTGCAAAAGAAAACTTAACTGAACAAATAAACTTTCTCTCAGAATAAATAGAAGGAAAACAGTTTGCTAAAAAGCTCCGCGGGACATTGAAGTTTCCTGATTTCGAACGCATGTAGACTGTCTGCCGCTGTGTCCACTGAGTAAATTCTGTTAAAGCCAAAGAAAACGGGAGAGCAGCGAAATACGACAGCTTAATTGATTATATATAGTGCCTCACGGGCCTTTCACTGGGATCCATTTATTCTCGCCACAATAATTCTGAGGATATGCATACCAACTGTATTTTGTAAGTAAACAGCAGAGTCAACCTGTTTTTCTGGATTTTGAGGAAAAAAGCACCAAGTATATAGCAAACTCAGGGAATATAGTTTTACAAGAGCTCCTATTAGTATAAGCAAGGATAAGACGGCTCAATGTTCCAGCTGTAGTATAATCTATATTTACTCATCCACAAATTTTTTGTTAAAAGTAGTTGAAAAAAATTTTTCGGGCAGAATTTTTTGAGCAAAGTGGGGTATCCCAACAGATGGAAAGGGTAATAATAATCTCTCTCGGTCTTGTTGGCTTTCAGCCTCCAAATTCCTCTTGGTAATTCAATAGCTCTTAATGTGCATATTTGTATTTTTTTTTCGTTTAATTTCTTCCAACTTAATGCTTCCCTTAAACTTTAGATGCACACCGATTAATTGTATCTTTTACCACGCAAAGTATAAATCTTCGCTGATTCCTTGCGCTATTTTCTTGCAAAATACAGGCTCTCGTACCCACCAAATGGATTGTCGAGAATTTAGATTTTTCAAGTGGCTAAGATTGGCACATTTTGTTCAGTAACAAGGTGATAGATTATTCTGTCACGCTAAAACTTTACGACGCTGTAGGCTAAGTTTTAGATTGAGACCATAAATATATAAATTTCGGGAATCTTTGTTCTCTGAAAGAAGCGCGCAAATTGCAATCGATGTTCTTGTCGCATCTAACTATGCATAGGTAAATGTAATTGTCCTTATGAATTGAATAAAGCTTTATTGCTCGTAAAGAGGCTTCATTCATCATTATTGTTATTTCAAGATATTACTAAATTACTTTTCATGAATAATCTTTGCGTTTGACACTGTTTTCTTAATGGAACTATGAAATGCTGAAGCAAATTTACAGACAGATAAAATTGTTATCAGTATTGTAATAGACGCATTTTAAGATACCATTGGGATCAAAAATGGATAGCTTGTTGGATTCTACCGTAAAAATTTTCCCATTAGTCTGTACTAGCGATGTGGAGGTACATGAGAAGTTTGATAAATTTTTGTATAATTAAAGCAGTAATGTTTCAGTTCTATAATGCTAACAAAGCGATTGTAAACTACAACTTACCAGCTGATACTGTCCCAGTTATGTGAGTCAGTTTTCAGTTCTCTTAAATATTTTGTGTTTATCGTTTTGTCTGCATAAAACAATTTTTCTCCATCAGCGACAGTCTGACCTCACAAATGGTATGTAAGCGACTTAGTGATAAAATAATAATAATAAAGGGTTCTAGTATCATTAACTACAAAATGCGTACTGTAGCAAGATAAATTAAATATTAAATGGGCAATTCACATGATTCTAAAAACAGCCGCCACAGAAAAGTCTTAAATTTAAATTTATGATTCCTCAGATAATATATTTATAAAGTCGAGGAAGATTAATCCTAAATATATTAACATGATTAACTATGGATTGGAGTGACATTTCATCTATTCAAAAGATTTGCCCAATTTGCTTTCCTTCCCGCCACTCCCTTGTTGAGAACTAATTTATTATTTGTCAGATGGTTGTCCCCACATTTGATAACTGTTCCATTGTTTCGATATGCCAAACAAGAATCCTATATATCTTCTACTAAAACGTTTCTATATCTAATTCAAGAAGAAAATGCATACAACGTCAACAATCTTGCATTGCATTAAACTCGATTCCTACTAAACTCAACCCAGCGAGAATCAACACTTGAATTAGTATAGAACCAATGGTTAAGTATCGCGATTAATAACAGATATTTAATCTTCAAGATTATCATACATTATATATATAAAGTGATTTTTCTTGTTTTTTTAAGATGGGTTCAACTTTCATATGAATACGATGCTTTTTTCTTTTGTCTCGGCAAAAAATATTTCAAATTAAATTGCAAAAGATTTAAGACAAGAAAGAGAGATATAATTTACTTATTGTCGATACGCTGATAACGAAAACAGCTATATCCCAAGATGTCCTCCAAACGTATTGCTAAAGAACTTAATGATATGAGCAAGTATGTATATATGATATCGATGAGAGCGTCGTTTTTTTCATTTTAAGATCAGCAAAGATATATTATTAATAATCTGTTCTTACATGATGAACATCAAAAACTTATGCTTACCAAGAATACAGTCAAGTTACTAACTTTCAATATTCTTCTTTTTCCATTTTCACAGAGAACCACCTTCTTCTGTCTCTGCTGGTCCAGTTGGTGATGATCTTTATCACTGGCAAGCTTCTATTATGGGTCCACCAGATTCTCCATACGCAGGCGGTGTATTTTTCCTATCTATTCATTTCCCAACCGACTACCCATTCAAGCCACCAAAGATCTCTTTCACTACTAAAATTTACCATCCAAATATCAATGCTAATGGTAACATCTGTTTGGATATTCTAAAAGATCAATGGTCTCCAGCTTTAACTTTATCCAAGGTTTTATTATCTATCTGTTCGTTGTTAACAGATGCTAACCCAGATGATCCTTTAGTCCCAGAAATTGCCCACATTTACAAGACAGATAGACCAAAATATGAAGCAACTGCTAGAGAATGGACCAAAAAATACGCTGTATAAGTCACATCTTTCTCACCTCCATTTTTTTGCAAATCCTTCATACAACTATATATGTAATATATATCATAGAAACATCTAATTTAGAACTTCATGATGATAGTAATAGGTAAAAACAGAATATTGTATTCACTTCATTAAATAATCTTTTTGTTGGACTGAGTGTTTATGAGAAGTTAAAACTGGAAAAAAAATCTCCGCGACGGGGAATTGAACCCCGATCTGGCACGCGACAAGCGCCCATTCTCACCATTAAACTATCGCGGATTTTGAAGAAGAAAGAGAGCACTCACGCTGGGGGTCGAACCCAGAATCTTCTGATTAGAAGTCAGACGCGTTGCCATTACGCCACGCGAGCTCAATTTCTGATATTTTTTGAATATCCGCATGCTGTAGTTCTGCACGAGCACAACTTAATCTACACCCAATAGTTTAAGTTGAAACATTAGAGGAGATTGTTATATGTTTTCAAGTATCGCGAAAAAGTCCATTACAATGATCTATCTCAGCGGCGGCAATTCAACAATTTTGGAACAAACTACTTGCTGGAAATGGCAATATACTGACATTTCAATGTTTTGAAAGTTAGAATGACAAATTTAGAATGTTAGAGAAGATATGAACAATAATTATGGTGTGATAAACACGATCATTTGTTTATACGAAATAATTATGGTGTGATAAACACGAATAGATATTATCATGCAATAATTATGGTACGATAATTATGACAACGTATTGACTCATAAATCTAGAACATGATAATTGGCATAAATCAAAATGTGTTGGAAAAGGTATAAATACTCAGGTGAACACTGAAGTTTGATCAAAGTTTGTATCACTTTATATTATTTTATATTATGATTATATTTTATATATAACCAGTGCATTATTTGGTAAAAACACTGATTAATAAGAATTATTTTAATTATTTGACTGACATCCACAGCATGAACAATATTAACGAAAATAATATAAAGACATCATCCTCTGATCTTCCTTCACGTCACTACTAAGTAAGTGACCTGATATAGGAACCGAGTGAACTTGGCCATCGAATGATTGACTGAATTCGTGAGAACTAGTGAGGTAGTAGCAGCGATAATCAACTAGCGTGCAGATATGTTTTCATATCTGAAATTAAAAGCTTCTTTTTTTGAAGAACGATAGATTCTAAAAAGTTTGGAGTTTCAAGTGCGGAGTGTAATACCAACTTTACAATTTCGCAGTTGTTTTATTCACCACTCCTCTGATCTTACACATCACTACAATAGTCGGCAAATAACTGAATTGGAGAAGAGAGGAGAGGCTATTGGTCATTATGATATGCTTTTTTGATTTATCGAAAGAGTATGTATTTTTATTATATTTATAACTTCCATTGATCCCTAAATAATAGTGGACTCTACTAAAATATCCAGCCTCCTTTTAAGAGTATATGTGTTACGTAGTAGTTGCTCCACGAAATGTTCCCGACAGTGAACTACCTACAATTGAGATATTACTGACATGATTATACTCACTCTACAAAGGACTGATCGCTCTATAGTACGGAAGACATATTGATGCTGAAAGCTCGAAGCTGCTCTTTAGTTCAATAACGTGAACAATCTGGCATACTTTCAAAAGCGTTGTAGCAGCCTTTTGTTTGGAGAATATCGACCGCTATATTTTGTCCCTCCCAAGGTTTTAAAGTTACTTATGCATGCAAAACAGCAGGAAGGCCAGTTTATGAGTCGTTTTTTCTCACAATTCATCGTGTTCAATATCGATAACACTATCATGATTTAAGGTTTCCTGCATATCAGCTGAAACATCTTTCTCAGTTTCACGTTCTTGGGATTCCTTTGTCTCCATTGGCAAAACATTATCCTCTTGGGCAATCTCTGAAACATTCGGTCTATATTCTTCTGATGCAGGGTTATAGGCTGAAGGTTCAATATGGTCATTCTTTAAAAAATTACCATTTTCTTGGAAATCCTCTGAAGTTTCTTCTGGACCCCCTTGCTGATTGCTCTCATCATGTTCTTCCTTTTCTACTATTTTTTGCAAAGCCTCACGGCCTATATAATCATCGCTTGAAATAGGTTGCACGCCTTCTTCAATATTTTTTCCGCCATGCTGGCTATCCAGTTGCACTGCTTCATTATCATTTTCAAAGAGCTCCCCTGTTCTTAAGTCTGAATTTATGCTATTTGTTTCATGATTTGCGATCGCTTCAACATTAGTAACCTCGTCAAGAGTATCGGTGTCCATAATTGGCTCCGGGACGGCACTAATTACTGTGTCATCGGAAGACTGCATCTCTACTTTTGTGTGTACAGACTTCTCAATGGTAGGAGCCTCCAGGACATAATCATCAAATTGTTTGTCCGGTTCAATATCCTCGTTCTCCCTAGCCTGGCTTTCAATGATGTTCTGTTCATGTATTCCTCCAGGCACTTCATCATTTTCTTTTATCAGCGTCGCATTTTCCTCTTGGTCCTTCACAACGTCTTGTTCCAAACCTTCATTAGATTTCATACGTTCATCGGCTTGAATTCCAGAATCCTTTACCCCACTGTCGATGATCTGGGAGGATTTCTCCTGTACTGCTTCCAATTGCTCCAAGGGTTCTCCACTAGAATCGCTAGAACGTTCTTGTTCAATTTGAACTTCTTCAATTAGTTTTCCAACGTCCTCCTCTTCTATAAGAGAATCTGCTATATCCACTATTTCTGTTTCTTCTCTAGAATTTTCAACTGATTCTTCTGGATGACTCCTAGCCTTGAAAACTTGTTGATTCACTTCATTTTGTGATCTTGCATTTGTCTCCATTGGCTCTATAAGTTCATCTGAGCCTTCCTCATCTTGACTGGGTACATTTTCGTCTTTCTTCTCTGCAACTTCCACCTGTTCATGAAGCTCACCTTGTTCTTCATTTTTCTTGTGATCTTGTTGAATATTTCTACTTTCTTCCATGACATTTTCATTCTGTTTTTTAGGTCTCTCGCCACCCTCTGTGAATTCTTCTTGTCTGCCATGTTCATTCTGTTTTTCTTCTTCTTCATAATTTTGCTGAACGAGTTCACTTTCTTCGTTACTATTTTCATCCTGTTCTTTAGATTCGTTGCCATTTCCTGTGAGTTCTTCCTCTATTTTACCTAGCTGTTTATCATCCATAAAGAAATCTACCATAACTTTCCCGTTTAATAGGTCATCAGTATCAAACTGAGTGGCCAAAAAAGCTTCAATCTCATATTCTTCACCTTGTTGTATATCAAATGCCTTCATTATATCTTCAAATTGAGCAGAATCAAAAATCTTTTTTAGCAATTCATTTGCTTCATCTTGAGTAAGGCCATCTTCAAAAAATAAATCATTAATAACAATAACATTTCTAGCCTCACCTTTAGAGGCTAATATTTCAACCTCTAGCTCAGGTGAAATATGTACAGCAACTTTTTCTATTGCATCGATTTTTTTTGATTTTTTATCAGAATCAATCTTTCTTCTCCCCACTAAATTTTCAAAATTGTTATTTTTATGATAGTACTCGAAATTGCTGTCCAAAGGGGATGTCAAATTATTTCTGATGACAAGTTCACCTTGCCTTGAGTCAGCTATTGCAAAACGGAGCTTTTGAACTCGATTGCCTTCTAGATCAAAAATATCCGATATCCATGCGTACTGATCGCCAGATTGCATAGGTGATCCATCTGGTGCCTTCAGAAGGCCTTGAGCTATAAGTTTATTGATGGCATTTCCAAAATTTTCGTAAACATGCCTGCTAACTTTCCCATTATCTTCATTATTTATATCATCAGAATACATTAAAGCCCACATTTCATTTTCACGGGCTGGTTCCAACAAATAGACACCATGGCCCAAAAATTTAGGACTATAAGCAGTAATCATATCAATGACATCTTTAGTGTTTACCTTATCTTCTGCAGCATCCTTTAAACACATTATCGTTGAAGCAGTTTTACTATCTTCATTTTTTGATAATAGTTCAAAATTACAAAGTTCTGGCACTGCTATTTGTGCTTCATAATGACAAATCTTAGTTTCTCTGACCCATTGAATTGACGGTACTGTGTTTATCGGTCCACATACATATTGAACTTCAATTACCCTGGGATATCCTGTGACATCACACTCATCTCCAAATCGAATTACCTCACTTATGTAATAACCGACGTCATCATACAATAATTGGAATTCACGCTCTTTTTTTGACGTACTCGACCTCCCAAGTGTATATAATAGTGTTTCAAGACTTTCAATCTTGTCAATATCACCATGGAATTGTATGAAATCCCCGCCAGAACAGTACCTATAAATCCAAAAGCCACTGTTGTAGACTAGACATTTATCATCTAATACATCTGAAAGTACTTCAACACCTTCCTTCAAAGTATCTCTAAGGGCCTGTTGTAACTTTTCAGAATTCTTAGGTAATTCCTCTTCGTCAGTTAAACTAGACTGCTTTGGTATTAGGCATTCATCATTATTCCCAAAAGAAAACAAATTTTGAGTTGACATAAATGTTCCATTACTTTTCAAATTCTTCCACTCGTTGCCATCCACGTAATCGATCTTGTACTTATCACCGGCATTAGGATCTTCAATAGGAACAAGAATACCTCGTACTAACCTTAAAGAAAGCAGTAAAGAAGTCAAAAAAGTATGCTTCACTTGCATAGTCCTCAATTAATCAATATACAGAGTCTCAGTAGCCTTAACTATTCAGCTTGAACTTTAGCCTGGCTTTTGCCTTTCTATGTGAAATACGTTTCGTCTTCTTATACACCGGAGATATTTTTTCCATATACACATTAAAAATACATCGAAATTTAATATCAAGAGGTGAGTTAACATTTTAAGAAGAGCCATTAAATAGTAGTGGCAATCAATCGGCTTTTCAATTAAGAGTTCACAATGTTACTACAACTGTTTTTGCTGTCGCTGCCGGCTGCTCTGTGTACCCAGTTTTCATTGTATGCCACGACTCTTGAGAGGAGCGATGAAGTTTCCCTGGGAGAGTTTAATATGGATGTTGAATCGAGAGATATTTCTGCTTTTGAACCACACAATGGTATGGACAGTCTAACACAAGGAAAGTATTGCGTGGGTATTAAGTCTACAGACCACGTATGGGATTCTGACTGCTTTTCCTTCATGGAATTGCAAGTCCCATTTAGCTACGATTTGGTTATTCAGTTGGATGAAAACACTATACAAAAGGTTTCATTGGCTTACAATGAAACTACTGAAGGCATTATGCCCAAACTTAAGGAAACTACCGATGGTCCCATCGCTCCTGCTAGTAAGTTGAAGAAAATTACGAAGACTTATGCTGATAAGAAGGAAGACAAAAAATTGGGAAGTGAAGAAACCGATGAAGAAGAGAAACCATGGTATGTTAAGAATTGGAAGTCTATCGTCATTGGGATAATAATATATAACCTAGTCGTTGCATCTGCTAAGAAATCTCAAGATGAGAAACAAGAATGACTTAAGCAGCATATATACAATTTAATTCAGGTTCTAGGAATTTGAAAACTTTAAAACATAATTTATTGGGAGTATATAATACGGTAAAGAGTAAGGATGATTTATGACTAAAAAGATGCGTGACAGCAATGTTCTTGTTAGAGAATACGAACGACAAAAACAACATTTGCTTTGGAAAAAGATACCTGCCTTTTTCATGAAGTAGGGAAAGATAAATAAAATAACATTCTTAAAAAAAAGCTATTATAATTTAGATGAAGATAGTGGTAGTAAAAGTGAAAACAGTCACTGTCATCCTTTTTTCTTTTTTATCAATTTGGAAAATTCATAGTCATTCAACTTACAATAATGCAACTGCAACAGCGGCAGCAAAACCCATGAAGGAGGAAGCTGGAGCGTATTGAGCAGCCGCAGCACCACTAGACTTGGATGAAGAGGACGAAGAGCTTCCGTCAGAAGAAACAGAAGCTGCAGCGTTGGAACCAGAACCAGTAGCAGAACTCTTAGAGTTTGATGTAGATGTAGCAGATAAAGAAACTGAAGTAGAAGTAGCACCATTCTTACAGACGTACTTGTCACCTTCAATTGCACCACTCTTTTGTAATTTGTTGAAAGCGGAACAGGAGAAGTTAGTGGCGTGAGTTTCAATATCGGCACCACCTTTAACTGATTTTAAACTTGGTAAATCTAAGGTGCTGAAGTTACCTACAACGTCTAGAGCACCTCCAATGGTTTTCAAAGAGGAGAAACCGTCAATTTGGGATAAATCAGTGTTGTTAGAAAGAATGAAAGCACCGCTGACAGTAGTTAAGTTATTAGCGGTGATTTTAGTCAAATCGTCATTGTAAGTGACAGTGAAAGTACCACCGACTGTTTCCAAAGCATTCAATGATAGGGATGTGAAGGTGTTATTTAAGAAACCTAAAGAAGCGTTAACGTTTGATAACTTTGCAAAAGAAGCGTTGTTAACGGAGTAGACGGTAATGTTATTAGCCCAGACCAAATTGTCGAAGTTGATTGCAGCTTCATCAGCATTGTAGGAGAATGATAAGGAGTCCGTGACAGTTTCTAATGAAGATTCAATGGAGGTTAAGTATTTGTTATTATTAATGTTGAAAACGTTGACATCCTTTAAGACGGAGAAACCATCGATAGATTCTAAAGAAGTATCGGAGATGTAGATATTTTGAGCACTCTTTAAGTTACTGGCAAAAGTGGAGATTGCTGGTAAAGTGATTAGATTGATACTATCGACGGTTTGTAACCCCCCGAAAGAGGCGGAGGTTAAGATAGTTAAACTTTGCAAATTCAAATCACCGGTGATAGTTTCGACGGCATCAGCGGAGAATTGTGTCAAAGAAGTGGCATTGTTGATGGTTAGAGAACCGTCGATGGTCTTGACGTTAGCTAAAGCGGCAGAACCCAAGTCACCAGTGATGGTTAAATTACCTACTAGAGTTTCACAATCGGAATATTTATCTAAATCGGTTTGAGCAGTAGCGGTAGCACTTGAACCTAGACTACAGGAAGATGGGACTGAGCTTGTAGAGTTAGTGGCTAATATGAGCTTGTTAGTATTAAGATATCGCGAGGACTAGTCATTGCCAGGCACTGTAGTTAACTTTCTTCGATAGAACTGCGTCGTTTTCTTCGCGATGTCCGAAAGAGGGAAGTTCACAAGGCACCAGCCACATGTATAATTCGTTTCTCGAGAAACGAATTATACATGTGATTATGAAAGAAAGATAGACATACCTGCTAAAGCGGAAGCACTCAATACTGAGGCTAAAGCTAATTTTGAGTTTAGTTGCATGGTGATGAAGCGAGTGGATGTAAGTTTGAATGAGTAAAAGAGGGAATAACAAGTAAAAGAGGCAGAAAGGTCAGTTTTGGAAAGCCAGGAAGATTGAAATGTGATATATATTTATATTAAGAAAAAAAAAATGATCCAAGATGTAGAAAACAAAATGGCAGCACCTCATTGAGTATTCAGTGGTGCTGCTTTGTTTTAAAAATAGAATTAGGAAATCAAAGACAAGCCATCACAATATATTTTTTTGCTTCGTTTTGCTTTCGACTACGGAGGAGGCAAAACGGATCATAATAAAAGATGATGATACTGAGTGTAGTGTAGTATTCTTTGCACCGTTCATTTAGAAATAGGAGGGCTACACATACGTAGCATGCATGATCGAAGAAAGTGTCGTAGGGTGGGTGGGGTTGTAAACATTATGGTGGATATGACCGCACAATGGAATATTGATTTGTATGTAGGGGCATTTCTGTGCAAAGCGTCCGAAACTCCAAGACAGTTTAGAATTTGGTCTCCGAAGAGACAATAAGAAATAACGCAGTTTTGGGTAAAAAAAAGAGAATGAAATGAGTCCAAAATGAAAATTATCGAGAAACATTTCCATTTTAGATCAGGACCAGACTGCCGTAGCGGGCTCCATTTACTCTCCTTCTCCTGTAATATAGTTTAAAACTTGTCACAAATCGAACCATTTGCTAGATCGGGGAACATGTGAAAGAGAAGGAATAGAAGAGTACAGTGTCAGATGACTGACTGATCCGGAGCAAGGCGTCAATTATTACTTGTCCCCCCCACACGCACTTCGAAGTGACTACAAACTGATGTTTTACTAGTATATATACATATACATGGCGGGGGGTCCCTTCCGCCCGACGATATTTGAGTAGTTGTCACATTCTAGGATTGCGATATCACATGATAGGGATATAAATGCATTGTAGAGAAAAGTGCTAAACGCTTGGGTGATATCCAGTGCTTGCTGACCGTTAGTAATGAAGAATTGGCGATGTAGAAGCATGAGACCGGGTAATACAACCCTCACAGTTTTAAAAATTTGACCCTCCTTGCCACCCGTCTCCTCTCGCTGTTCCGGGTTAGCACTCAAAATGGGGGCAAATGCCGATTAAGAAATAGCTGAATACACGGCACACACCCTGCGTCTTAACTATGTGCTTCGTTTTTCTTAGCTATGCGTTTCCCAACGTCAACCTGTCAGCCACTTCGGCTGGTTTCTTTTGTCTATCTCTGTCCTCCTTCACGCTCCTGAGGGAGAGGCCAAAAAATCCCAGGCAAAAATTTCCTCACAAAACTTGCCCAGCAAAAGGAAGAGGAAAGAAAATTTTCCTCTTATTCCGCTGCCAGTCTGGAAGTTTGACTTAAAAATTTAAGTGGTTTGTAATCAAACCACTTGTTACAATCAATTAAATATATTATTATCTCTTGATATTGAATACCTTTCTCTGTGATATTTTAATAAAAAGGTTTCAAACTTCTTCATCCAACAGAGAGTAAACAACAGTTCCCACTTACTGATCTCATTCTCTTTTTTGAAATCAAATCACATATAACAAATACACACAAAAGGTTAAAGCTTTAAAATATACTACTACATATCCCCCCTCACCATTATCATTCTAGTAATATCATGAGTTCACGTAAAAGTACCGCCGCAAGTTTGTTATTACGACAATATAGAGAATTAACTGATCCAAAGAAAGCTATTCCATCTTTTAATATCGAATTAGATGACGATTCAAATATCTTCGTGTGGAATATCGGGGTCATGGTACTAAATGAAGACTCTATCTATCACGGTGGTTACTTCAAAGCACAAATGAGGTTTCCCGACGATTTCCCCTTCAGCCCACCACAGTTCCGTTTCACCCCTGCTATTTATCATCCAAACGTCTACAGAGATGGTAGACTCTGCATTTCAATCTTACATCAAAGTGGTGATCCAATGACAGACGAGCCAGATGCTGAAACTTGGTCTCCAGTGCAGACTGTGGAAAGTGTACTTATTTCAATAGTCTCCCTATTAGAAGATCCAAATATTTCATCACCAGCAAATGTCGATGCTGCTGTAGATTATAGAAAAAATCCAGATCAATATAAACAAAGAGTCAAGATGGAAGTTGAAAGATCAAAACAAGATATCCCACCAGGCTTTATAATGCCAACTTCAGAATCTGCTTATATCTCTTCCAGTAATACAAATATCAATGAATTAGATACAAAGAAAAATAATCTTTCTGAAAATTTCTGGTACGATAGTGATGATGATCAAAATTTATCAGATTTTGATGGTAACTCGATGAATTATGACGACAATGATGTGTACAATTTCCAAGGTTATGGAGATGACGATGATGACGATGGAAATATAGAATTCGATGACGATGACGATGATTCTATGGATAACGATAGTGTAATGGATAGAAAACAACCAATAAAGGGGGAAGATGAAAGTGAAGATGTTGAAGAAATTGAACGAATGGATAAAAAATAAATACCAACCTTATCATCTACAAATCTTTCTTTTTTCACTCTCCCAACACAAAATAAAGTATTATACATTCCAATAATTCCCATGAAGTACCATTATTAATATCATAAAACATTAAAAATGAAATAAAATACAGACATGTATATGTCGCAGATACCTTTATTTTGTACCCTTCATTTTTCCCATTTGATTTGGCTATCTCCTCATACCTCTCTTTTTATTTTGCATCTATTTTTTTCACAAAGCACTTCATCATGTTAATCATAATACTAAAGCGAGAATATTTCACTCAAGCTTAATCCTACAACTCTATATTTTACTATATAATAACGTATAGATGTATATAGCTCTCCTTCTGAGATTGAAACAAAGAAGGAATCTTTAATGTAAGCGAATATGAATCTCTAACTATTCTTTATCATCAGCCATAATTGTTATTATTACTACTACTACTACCACCACTCATGCCCTCACAGCCAAGTAGCTTTATAGTGGAGACGGATCGTCCGGGTAGGGCTAAACACGCGATTTTTGAGATATACGCCAATTTTTTTTTTCTCAGGCTTTGCTTTGTTTACGCGCCATGCTTTGCAAAAGTATCAGATATATTTTATCACTAAGAAGTTCTTGAAACATCCTACAAGGAAACTCACAATTCTCACTCACATCCGGTGGAATACATACCCTCTACAAGGCATCATTCTGTTTGGCATAGGAGAAACAGTAAGTCGTTTCTAATCATGGTATCACCTTCAAAAAATGCACTTAGATCGCCTCTAAAAGAAACTCACACGAATTTAAAGACTCCTAGTCTAATCAATTTCGAAAATAACATGGAGTTATCGAAGGCTAAACGATCTTTGGAAATTGCTATACAGAATAATAGTAACGAGCAATCTTCTAATGATCCTTTGAAAAAGAAACCAAAGATTGAAAGAGGGAGATCTATAGAGGGCGCGGTGTTGGTAAGCAACACTGCTGCCTTGAGAAACATGGATCCAAAAGTTACACCAAAGGAATTACTAGATTGGCAAAATAATTGGAAGAAAATTATGAAACGTGATACTAAGATCTATTTTGACACTACCGTGGAAATTGATATCACTAAACATGCAAAGAGAAGTCTCGATAAGAAAAAAGAGTTATTAAGACGCGCTTTTATATCCCTAGGGGCTCAAATAACTCAATTTTTTGATACTACTGTCACTATTGTCATAACAACTAGATCCACAGATCATATATCTTCACTGAATGATGCTGATATCTTGAAAAGAGCAAAAAGGAATTATATGAAAGTATGGGGCTACGAGAAGGCTGTCAGATTCTTAAAAAATCTAGATGTCGATTTCGACGAAGTTATGAAGAATAAACAACCCCTAATAGCGACGCCAACATTGTCAAATTTATTGGAAAATGAAAAGTTATATGGTCCAACAGATAGAGATCCAAGGACGAAAAGAGATGATACACATTATTTCAAATATCCTCATGTTTATATGTACGATCTATGGCAGACGTGGGCACCAATAGTAACATTGGAATGGAAACCAAATGAACTAACTAATGACGATGATTTACCTTATCCAGTTCTCAAAATGGGTACTTTTGGTAGATGCCCATTTATAGGGGATAGGCAATGTGATGAAACTTCTTATAAAAGAGTGTTGAAAAGATTCGAGCGAGATCAAATTAATAAGAAATATGCCCTAAGGTTACGTCAATTGTATCAAAATCATGCTGAACCAAACTCCGCCTTTGATGAAGGTTTAACCATCCTTCCACATGCATGCTGCGATTCAAGACAATCTTACAATACGTGGCAAGAGACGAAAAAGCAAGTCACTGCTGAAAAGAGAAGATACAAAGCAGTTATAGAATCAGATTTTCATGATAAGGAACATATTAAAAATGATGATTACAAATCCGAACCAAAACCTTCTAAAATACATGAATTCACTTCAGCTATAGTCCAACCTATAACCACTGAAGCTGCTATGGTTGCATCAACAAATATAAATAGGGGATCCGCAAACACTTCTTTACAAAAAGAACATCCAACACCCCAATTAAAGCATCCAGTGCTGGCTTCATTTATTAGACAAGAAACGGAAGAATATCCTGATGACCTATGCACTGTGAAAAAACCATCTAGAATGCCATATGAAATCAAGGCTAGTGGTGTCCATCAGTCGAACGATGTTGCTACCTCCTTTGGTAATGGGTTGGGACCGACAAAGGCAAGTGTCATGAGTAAAAATCTGAAAAGCCTAAACAGATTAGTGGTAGACAGAAGATTGGGAACGTCAAACCTTAGAAAGGTCTCTCGTAATATCAAAAGTGGATCCAAGGAACTTGATCTTCCGGAAAAGCTTCTCGCCTATACATCACGCAAGGAAACGTCATTCACGAATACAGAATTAAAGGCTAACACTGAAAGGGAAGATAAAACCAAGGAGGAGAAATCACTTAACGAAAACATAAAGGTTGTAGTAGAACATAAAGAGCAAGCACCTAAAAGCTCCGGGTACTGTGAAAATTGCAGAGTTAAATACTATTCCTTAAAAGAGCATATGCTAACCGAAAGACACGTTTCATTTGCAGACAATAATTTGAATTTTGAAGCAATTGATAGTCTAGTAGAGAAGCTACAATTTCAATTTTAGATATATAAAAGCGTCTGTAAGATGCTCCAGTTGCATATTTATTTTCTTTCTTCCAACTAGTCATATTATATATTAATCAATCAAGTACATATTTTTTAAAATTCTAATTCCATTCAAAACGCAAGGGTTGGTAAATACTTGTGCATTTTCCATCTTGACAGCTTGGTAAACTTCACTAACTGATCCCTCTCTAGTCTCAGAAAAAAACACACTCATCTTGTAAACTATATGATATCGCGCAATGGTCAAAACTGTGCCGATAATTGCAGTGCGATACATCTGTTTTATTATAGTCCAGGTAGCTTGGCGAGGTCGATGCATTGTTTGATCTGCCAGAATTGATTAGTGACTCTGGAACATTCTCTGAATATTCCGAACTGAGTGACAGGCTGAAGTTGTTTAAGGCACGTCACGTAGTCAAGCGCAAAAAGAAAAGACGAAGACCGGAGAGGTCAAAAGGCAAGTGAATGCTGATGTCACTGACTTACCTCGAAGGTTAAGGCAAACAATTCCTATCTCTTCTACAATGACGTTTAATGACCGATGTATAAGACATATGGACACCCGGAATGTTTAGCAGATACTTACTTGAAACTTGAGTCTGGCTTTTTTAACTCTGTGAACAATAAGATGACAGAACAAAATGGTTATTTCGAAATGCAACTCTATCTATTCGAAACAAAACCTTACCAAGTGAGAAGATGAAAACCTAGTCAATTCCGAAATCAATATGTAAATATAATGAAATTTTTAATTTTTGATATAATATTATTACATAGTTGAATAGAATAAGTTAAATGTCTCTTTCTACAAACACTTCAAAAGAATTCAATCGGTTATTTTAACTGAAAGGAAATGGCTGTAGTTTTCCCTTGCTCTTTGTAAAAACTTGTTCCAATTATGGGAAGCATTTTTTTAACGTCAAAAGCAATGTCTATACCTTTGGAATCACGGCTACATAGTTCCCACGAGTATTTATACGCTTCGAGGGGACTAGAAGTTGCTTTGTTGATGGCTGATTGGCCGTTATTTCACCATTTGGTAATAAGTATACGCCTGACGCTAACTTGAAATGAGCTTTATAATGCCTCAACATGTTTGACCTAGCATTAAAAGTCTTTGTACATTTTGCCAGGGGACAATGGAATGGTTTTTTTCCAGTATGTATATTAGTGTGTGTACTCAAGGAAGAGGGCCTCTTGAAACGTTTCCCACAAACGTTACAGCAATATTTTTTCCTGTATAAACCATCTTTTCCAGGCAGAAGCTCTTCTTCAGGTGACTCACTACCTGAAGAAGAGACTGTAGCTGACGTGGGAGAAGTGAATATTTGAGGAGAAATTGGAGAGGTTACATCTTTATTCAAAATAGGTGGAGCCTCTTTAGATACAGCGGAGCTATTATGGTTAACTACGTGAGGCGAAAGAAGATTTTGCATTTCTTGCGACACATGAGAGTCAATAGCGGCAGAGGACGCTGTCCCAGCGATTGAATAAATGAAACTATTTGAAGAAATCATTGGGACTGAGGGCAAATTTTTATCTTGCCATCTTTCTTCAGCGTCTTGGAATCCATCAAACCTTTGCGTATTAAGAGGAATGCCATCATCAAAGGCCTCTAGTATACTGGAAAAGAAAGAAGTTGCTTCGTTAGTGTAAGCAAACTTTTTACCTTGAAGTAATTCAGATTTTTCATTTTTGTTACTTGTGGAAGCACAGCTATATTCAGAGATATTGCCTATGGTGTCGTCCTGACCGTCAACACGGTCAATATTGTCCGAAGAAACATTTTCATATGGTGTAGGTTGATTTATAATCGTTCCAAACATGATCCCAGCCCCCATTCTATCAATATGTTGATCAAAGTCATCATGTATATTTTGAGACAATTTATGATTTATTTCTGCGTCGAATAATGTGCTATGCATGATGTAAGGTTAATATATAGATAGTATGGTTTTAGTCTTGAAATCTTCTGTATTCGGACAGCAAAGGGAGAGATAATATTCACAACCAGTAATAATGTTCGTATCTGACGTTTAAGCACTAATATATTTCAATCAGATAATGAATAAGTTTCCCTGAGTTTATATCAATGAAGCAGAACAATGGAGGGTACAGAAAAGGTCCAATATGAGGGGAAAAAGAAGTTTTTAATCTTATACCTAAAATGAGAAAGAAATCTGATAACTTAAATACTTTCAGCTAAACAGAGATATTCTTGAGAAAAAAAGTATCCAATATCTACTAGCACTTACAACAATCGTAGAACTAAATTTTTCTATGGTTAAGAATGAGAAGTATTGACTAGAATTAGTGCATAATAAAAGAAACGAAAGAAACAATATGCTTACGAAAAGATTAAATTAGAATTATTTAATCTCAATACAGATAAAAGCGCGGGTCATACTAACGATGCACCCGATCATGTTCTCCATTATAACCGGTGGAACTCATGCTCAAGAGTCTTCTCCGTTACGTTTTAAGTATCTCTAACATGTGCACTAGATTCCCCTAGTAGCTTATTACTAATTGATCTTTCATCGTATTCCGAAGTATTTCTTGCCTACCAGCACAGAGACACATTCAGATAAATAAAAGGCTATCAAAACGGCGATGTAAATTGAATGTCAGCATGTGCTAATTCCTGCACGATTCTCTTTTGTTGATTAATCTCTTACGCATGCATGAAGAAGATCATTTTTCTCCTTCTCCGAATTCTTCGGTAAAAAAAAAAGTTGGTACCTTGATATGTAGAAAGCCTGGCGCCTGGAGAAAGATCGCAGAAGGTTTTCCCAATGAAGGCACTAAATTATAGAAGGTTAAACTACTTAACGTAGATTACTTGGGAGAATGTTGTCTCGCCACGAAAAAAGCAGGAATAGCGGAAGTAAAAAAACAGAGCAGCATATGGAGAGTAGAACTGCACACATCGTCTCTAGAACAGAATTCTTGAAACTTAAAACAACTGTGTATTGATCCTAGACATCTGGAAGAGCAGTGTGAGAATTACTTATACTTTTATTTAAATTTGGAATTACACACTATCGTGTCAGCTATACTCCGAAGTTATTGTTCTTTTTCCTTTTTTTTTTTGGATCTTTTTGTGTATGACAAATTAAATATTCCTCTAAGGAACGCCAGTTATTACTAGCCTGAAATCAAGACTAGCTTAACATATAGTGTCGATACCCCCATTATGGGAAGTTTCGTAGTTCATGTAATGCAATGTGACTCTAAATCTGGTGACAATAATTCCAAATCTTGCATGAGGCCGGCCACGGATCAGAACTGAAAGGCACGCAGGAAGGGTTCTATGAACTTCATAACAAGTTCCTCCTGAAACCAAGTAGGGTGTGTTGCCTTTGAATCCTAGCTTGTTGTTTCTCAATTGAAACGAATCTCCTCCTCAAACCATAGGACTAATGCGGTAACACCGATGTATTTCGGGATTTAAAAAAAATAAAAAAATTTAGTGTCTCGAATAAATTAGGTGAGCTTATGAAACTGTGAAGAATAAAAAGTAGACTCCAAACAGGCACAGTTATCGGCTGAGTAAATACAGTTTTCCCCGTATGCCTCTTTTGGATTAATCTGTTGAAAACTCTAATCATAATAAGTGATGTATTATTTCACTTTCTTGTTTTAAGAGAATAGAAACTCATAAGGACCATGGCTATTGTATCGTTCCCTGTGCATTATTATCTCAAGCACGTGGAGTCGACCAATTTCATACTCTCTTCACATGGGATCTTGGTTTAAACGAATCCCACCCTGTGTGAACATGAGAAAAAAATGAGACGACATAAACTTACCGATAGAATTCGAGTTCTGGCCATTGAAGAGGGCCATCACTTTCAATGAAATGAAATCTTCCTCTCAGAGCGTTTAACCCATATTAACATTCGCCATTGATCCATTGAGTTAGAGGCAATTTTACGTGTGGTTCAACAAAACGCGTCACCTCTTAGCTAGGCAAAATCAGCCCTATATTGACATGATTTTTTCCTTTCCAACTACTCTTAATTTTCATTGGCCCTTGAAAGATACTTCTTTTACCATCAATGGATAGCTTGTCATTTCAACTTTTATCAAATTTGTAGTTTCATATTTCCTTGTAGAGAATTTTGTTACTGTGACAAATTATATCAATTTATGATCCTTAAACGTACCATATTGAAATATGTCATTTCGCAGAGAAAAAGAACAATTCATGTCAAACTTATATCGACTTAAATAAGATGAAATGGCTGTCAAACATTTAGTCAGCTCCTTCAATTATATGGCTTGCCATACTTATTATTAGTAACCAAAACCTACCGGTCGCAACTTTAAAACTCACCTCGAAATGCAAAAAAAATATATATCGCTTCGGACACGGTGAGCGGTATTACCGAAGGGCCCTGTACAACGATCATCGAAATACGCATCAAATAACTAGTAATAACGATAGAATTCATAGTTGTCACCAGTGACAGAGTCAGTACAGGTGAAAGAAAAATCTTGACTCTATTATATGTTTAACCTTTCTGGGTCGCCTGTCGGTGTTGCAATTCCTGCAAAGAAGAGTTTGAAGGGTTATATTTAGTTTGGGCGGGAGTAGCAGCTTCATGCAGCTGAATTCTTGGTTAAGGAGTACGACATGTCAATAAGTCTACGTCTGAGTGTGATGTCATCCTCCCCGTATCAGGGCTATTCAGAACCTCCCTTGCAGCTCTACTGAATAAAAAAATAGCGCCATGACATTAGCTGTAAATCTGACAGGTCGTATTGTATATCTTCTCCTTGGGAGAGAAAACTCTGGAGAAGCTGAGACAGCCGTGCCTGGGCTTTTGAAGGAGTCCATTAATCAGATGAATGAGATTGGGTTAGCTTCAATTTCAAGGATATGTTCAACCAAGGCAAAAGTTTAACGATTTCAATTCTGAATGAGACGAACTTTCTGTAAAAGTATTCAATTAATTCGAATAGGATTCGTAATGACTTTGAGCTTGCTTCGAATTATGAAAAAAGCCCTAGAGAAAGCTTTGACATCGCGAACTGTCAACAGGAGAGAATATATCAGAACCTGAACTGCAGAAATGAATCTCTATCAACTGTGAAATGTATAGCCCGCTATCGCGACTTCCCTTTTTACGTCACGAGAAAGCATGTAAATGACATTATGAGACGATTCTTAGTCTTCTATTGTGTGCGTATAAATCTAGAAGGGATTGCTTTATAATTTCGAAAGCTAACAAACTTGTCTTGTCTACAATTCTAAATACACTCGATGAGCTTCATACGTCAGCATATTCATATATAATTAGTGTTTCGTCGACTCGTTTATATCAGCATTTTCTTACAATGCGGTATCGAGTGAGACGGGTTTTCTCATCAAAACGGAACTTGAGGATGTTCCGAGGCTCCGTGTCAGTATTATTGACAAAAAAATATTATAAAAGTTGGTCATCAGTTCAGAATAGGTTACTTGAAGCATACATTTTTGATTTGTAACGTATATCAACCGAGAGTTAACCGAGAAGAGCACAAATAAGAATGAGTATAGAAAATGGAGATAACATCACTTTCCATAGAGTGAAGAAACCGAGATTAATCATTTTAATAAGACACGGAGAGAGTGCTTCCAATAAAGATAAAACTGTGAACGAGTACATATCAAACCATACAGTCCCATTAACGAAGGAAGGTTGGAAACAGGCGCATTCAGCAGGTGCGGCGTTGCTGAAAGTTCTAAATTTAGACAATAGAGACTTAGCGAACAAGATATCTGAAAAATATACTTTACCTGAATCTAAATGTAGAACATTACCATTAGAAAGTTACGGTCCAATATGTAATAATAAGGATGAAAATATTGTGTTCTACACGTCTCCTTATAAGAGAACAAGAGAAACTTTAAAAGGTGTGCTGAACGTCCTGGATGAATACAACGAATTGAATTGTAACGTACGTCCATGTGAAGGTGGTTCATATCAACCTTACGGTAAACAAAAGTATGCAGAATGGCCTATGGGGACACAGTCAAGTGGTGATTATAAAAACGATATCTCATCATTTACAGTTACGCAAAAGGCAGCTGATAAAACTTATGTTAAATATAGAATCAAAGATGAACCGCGTATCAGAGAGCAAGATTTTGGTAATTATCAGGATATCAATAGCATGCAAGATGTTTTAAAGAAAAGGGCATCATATGGACATTTCTTTTTTAGATTCCCTCAAGGTGAAAGTGCGGCCGATGTCTATGATAGAGTAGCCAGTTTCCAAGAGACCATGTTCAGACATTTTGAAGAAAGACAATCTAAAAAGCTTAGGGATGTTATAGTATTAGTCACACATGGTATTTTTTTAAGAGTGTTCCTAATGAAATGGTTCAGGTGGACGTATGAAGAATTTGAATCATTCACTAATGTGCCTAATGGATGCATGATTGTCATGGAATTAGATGAACAATTGGATAGATATATACTAAGAACGAAACTGCCGAAATGGACAAATTGCGAAGAATGAAAGCTATTGTTCGGATGTAACTCCGTGCAACAACAGCCCCACTTCATCGAAATAACGACACGAACATATCTATATATTTATATAAACATTCATCTACTAATAGATATTATTGAGGCATTTGATATTCCATACAGTGATTATTCAGTCGGAGAAATGCTCATGCCATCCTCAATTCATTCATTGTTCCGTGAGCACCATTGACCTCATTTAAGTCGTGAAAATAGCACCACCCATACAACACACAGTTTCGATCGGCTTCTTCTAATTTTTTTCCCACTGGCCAACATTTCCAATAGTGCGCATGCATGTCATCCGCGTGGTTTCTTCGCTAAAACAAGCTCATTACTTCCTACAGAAGAAGCGCATTCTTCTGCCCAAATTTTACTGCCTAATGATGATTAGTCTACTTTCCCTGATGAGCCTACTACCGGCAGCTGCAACGAGAAAACTATACAGAAGCTCACACTACTTCCACTAAAGTATCAACTTTCAATTAGCATCACATCACGGTGAAAATTTTGTAAAAAAAAAGTGAGACGGCAGCAATATTTCATGTTGCTTTCATATATATAGAAAAGCAAAAAATTCAAGTATTCTTTAATTGATTGTATCTGCCTTTAACTAATAATTTCTTCTATTTCTTGCTTTCTTCTCATCTCATAAAAACATATAATTAAAATCAATAAAAATGGCCAGAACTTTCTTCGTTGGTGGTAACTTCAAATTAAACGGTAACAAAAAATCCATTAAGGAAATTGTCGAAAGATTAAACGGCGCTTCCTTAGCTGAAGATGTCGAAGTTGTTGTCTGCCCACCAGCTGCTTACTTAGACTACACTGTCTCCTTAGTTAACAAGAAGCAACTTTCCGTCGGTGCTCAAAACACCTACTCTAAGGCTTCTGGTGCTTACACTGGTGAAAACTCTGTTGACCAAGTCAAGGACTTAGGTGCTAAGTGGGTCATCTTAGGTCACTCTGAAAGAAGAACTTACTTCCACGAAGATGACAAGATCGTTGCTGAAAAAACCAAGTTCGCTTTAGACAACGGTGTTGGTGTCATCTTATGTATTGGTGAAACTTTCGAAGAAAAAGAAGCCGGTATCACTTTACAAGTTGTTGAAAGACAATTAAACGCTGTCATTGCTGAAGTCAACGACTGGACCAACGTCGTTATTGCTTACGAACCAGTCTGGGCTATTGGTACTGGTTTAGCTGCTACTGCTGATGATGCTCAAGAAATTCACGCTTCTATCAGAAAGTTCTTAGCTGAAAAATTAGGTGCTGATGCTGCTGAAAAGATCAGAATCTTATACGGTGGTTCTGCTAACGGTGCTAACTGTTCTACTTTCAAGGACAAGAAGGATGTTGATGGTTTCTTAGTCGGTGGTGCTTCTTTAAAGCCAGAATTCGTCGACATTGTCAACACTAGAAAATAAGAAGTTTTTTAAAATGATAAATAATTTATAAAGTCACTTTTTTTGTCTCAGTTGTATTTACTTATTTTATAGTCCAATGAATGAATATAGTATTAATGTTATATGATTTGCTTTAGTAAAAATAGAACTTTTTTCTCCTTAGTTTTTATTTATATATATATATGCAGATGCTTCAAACTAGTATACCAAAATATTTTGCTCTGGGGACAACTTCATGCAATTGTTCCCATTGAATTATGAATTCATCTGCTAACCAGTTCAAAATTTTACCTGTTAAACTTAACGTATTAATCCTTGCTAATGATTCCACGTAGACGATATTCGAGCTTGTGAATAACCAGAAAAAATCTATTAATTTGACCCATACTGCGATAATACAACATGTTCCAGGGCCGTTCAATAGAACTAGATGTGGTTTCCCCAACATAGAGAGTTTAATCTCCAAAATGTATCTGAAGGAAGTGATTAAAGTTTGTAAAATGCTGACAATACTCTGGAGAACGTTGGAGTTTACTTCTCTAGCTTTTTTGAAATGGTAACATTTTATAGAGAACGTAGGAAACTGCCTCATTAATTTCTTGAGCTTATCCAATGATTCATTATCAGAATATCCAACATACAAGTGATTGTCCTTGTTTAATAGAAGAGCCTCATAATTTTGCAAAAGACGAAGCATTTCACCTGTGTGGCCACCAGAGCCCAGGAACACGAGCAAATGCAACGGCTTGGGCTCATGGCTTGTCAACTGAGTGGATCTTTTGTTGCTCCTATAATCATTATTCGTACGGGTGAAGGGCAGTATAGAGATGAGACGAACGTTGCAAACAGTTAATACTACAGCTATTACCGAGTATAAATATGCGGAATCCATGCTTGTAATATGGCTAGCCACTCATAGTACGCAAGTAGATGGTGTAGCACATCCTTGTTCAACTATCTTGACTTTCCCAGCTGAAAAATATAAACGTGTTAAACGCGAAAATAGAATTTTGTTCAATTTACGCGAATGGACAAAATTGTGTGTTCCTGAATGAAAAGGCTATAAATATAAATAATAAAAATTGCTGAAAAGTTTCCTCTAGTAAAAGTCATACAAGTCTGGTAAGATACACTGGTGGAAATATGTTGAGGAACAGTACGAGAAGTGACTTGAATTCTTCTGATGGTAGAAGGAAAAGACAGTCTATGTTTATAGATTCTTTGGTGGTGCCCCCAAGAAATGACCTACAGAGAGTAAGAAATAATCACAGAAATGTAGAGTCGCTGTCTAAGGATAACATACAAACGTCCCATAGTGACAGCAGGTTGAGAAGAACTGTCCTTGTCGTAAATGAAAGAAATAAAAAAGAAGGACAATTGACTGTGCCTCGTCTAGGTCCTAATAGCAGAAATGCGAAGAATAGTAGTAGCAGTAGTACTACAGCCACGATATCGAACGTTAGGAGTGACTCTAATTCCAGTATATCTTCAGTTGATTCGGTCTTTTCTGCTATTGATAGCAACATTCGTGACTTCCTGTATGAACAATTAGAAAAGACCGCAAGTTCCAGCCAAATAGGTACAAGCTGCCCAAAGAAGAAATCGTTCTACGTAATAAAAGATGATAAACAAGACGGAGGAGCATGGTTAGAAATGAAAGAAGCATCTGACCCGGAGTCAGAGGCCTCATTTGCCTTTTCTAGAACACCGCTGGAATTCTACTAGTCTTCCCTGGTCGGCCCCTTCCTCCCCTCAAAACTTGAACGTCTCATAATATTCATGCATCATGATCACTTTCTATTCGTCCAGAAAATAATAGCTACCAATAATTAATAATACTCATAATATAATTCTAATATACTTAATATCCGCAACGTTTTATACCAATAATTTGCTAGATTTTTCGAGAAATTCTTTGCTTGCGCTGCGGTGAATTCTGAGACAGGAAGGCAAGGAATGTTGCCATGGTTACCACGAAACCATTCATCGCAGAATAGAAGATATCTCTGGTAAAACCATCACAAAACATCCTAAACTACTCTAATGGGAAAAAGTAGGAGTCTATGAGGAGCCTGGGAGAATGGTAAGGAGCCCATAGGTACCCTTCAAATTCAGGTTCAGTTTAATTTGGATAAGTTCTAAATGTTTCTACAAAGTTCTGCTTAGTACGAAAGCAATCTTTGATATATACTATGCAATATCCCTAGTGATGTTTTGTAAACATATAAATACAGGGTGAGACTCCCAGTTTATAGATCTTAACAATCTTTTGTTTTTCATAGCACACCATACACATTAAACAATAAGAAGTTTAGTAAGTTTAATTAAATACATTTCAAAGTAAGCTATGTCATCTGATCCATTCTACAATTTTTTTGATTCGATTAACAATGAAGTTCAATACTTCAACAGATTGTTAGATCCTGATTTCAGACCATATCGTCAGGGACAGCGTAGAACGTTGACTGACAGAGATCAAAACGAGGACCTAAACAGTCAATTAGTAAGACGTGACGAATATCAGCGTCCTAGATTATTCAACGATCTTAATGATTGGTTTAACAATGATTTATCATTGTTCCCTGTCAATAACTTGAGAAGCTCGGCTACTTTAGCTCCTCCAGTGGATATTTTAGATCACGATAAGAACTATGAATTGAAGGTCACTGTGCCAGGTGTTAAGGGTAAAGAAAACATTAACCTGGAATATCACAAAGAGAAAAATCAAATTGTGGTTACTGGTGAGATCCCTGCCACCTTAACAGAAGATAATAAGGGGAAAGTCAAAGTTCAAGAGCGTGCTTCCGGTAAATTTAGAAGAGTTATTGGCTTGCCCGACTCACCAGGTATTGATGCTGATAACATCAAGGCAGACTATTCAGGCGGTATCCTAACATTGACAGTTCCAAAATTAGAACCTGCAGAAGAAGATGCTGCAAATAAGGTGCAAAAGATTGAAATCACTTCCCAAGAATCATGGAATAATTAAAAATGAATAATAGTTTATGACACTTTTTGATTTCAACCCTGAATAGATTTTTTTGGATTATACAAAATGTATAGCAGGTATATACATATTTGGATTTAAGCTATTGTAAAAGAGAAGTTTTACTTCATATCGATTTGATTATCACTAAAGTATATACTTATATTCAACTTACTTGTTTTGACGTAATCTGGCTTCTGCTGCCCTTGCGCGTTGTTCTCTCATCAGTTTCCTTCTTTGTTCATCAGTCAACGAATTCAAATTTTGTTCTATTGAAACAAGTTTTCCACCATCTAATCTATGGCCTGGACCTCTCTTCGCTTCCTTTTCAAGTTTCTGTCTTTCTTTGGCGGCTTCTAGTTCTTTTTGTATTAGAGATTCGGTTTCTTTCCTATCATTTTCCTCTTTCATTTTATTTATCTCGCCAACTTCTTCTCTACTCAATGGTTCACCCACATGGGATTCACCCCAATTTGTAAAATGTTCGCCCAAGTTGTACCTGGCTATTTGGAACTCTTGTCTTATTGTCTCATTTTTACTCAAATCATATGCAGTTCTTCCATGGATATTTTTGATACGAGGATCCGACCTCAAATTCGAAAGTAACACGTTAATCATTCGTTTATGACCATTTTGTGACGCATAATGTAACATGGTAGGAGTGTACATGTATTTCGATTCCGGTTCTAGCTTGACATTAACATCGACTTTGGATTTGCGTAGATATGCAATTAGTAACGGCGCCCTGCCTTTCTTTAGTAAAGAAACTAACTCTTCTGTATGTTTTTCTTCAGGAGATAATTCTTGAAGTGCCCTATCCTGTTTTGGAGCTTCAGTTTTCGATACTTCTTTCTTAACTTCGGTTTTCTTGACAGGTTCTGGCTTTGGCTTGGGCACTGTCTTAAGGTATGTTAGTTCACACCATGCTTTCTTCAACTCATGTATTGTTGGCCTATTTGTGGTGAATGGAAAAGATTTGATTCTTGCATCATGCTTATCAAGTGTTGAAGGTTCTTCAATGAATAGTCTCCTATCATTGGCATTTCTTGCCCTAATATAAATGTTTTCACATTTCTCCAAATATGGTTGCCATTCCTTCAATAGACTTTGTACATCTGTTTTCAATGCAGCTTCGTTATATCTACGTAGTGTGGACCCTGCAGAATTGGCTTTACCTTTTGCATTATCCATTGCAGATTGGGAGCCACCCTGTTTCCTTCTTGTAGTATATCTATGGAAGGTTTTATGCTCTAAAAATATCACTGCATGTTCTTGCAAAGAGTCTTTTGAATTTTTACCTCTATTGAAGTTACTACCTATTTTCATTCGTTGATGGGATACTATTGCCCCAGCAAAATGGCCACCTCCAATCATGAATAGAGCGGATATCGCATTACTTGAATATTCAAGATCTTCATTCCAGCTATTAATTGCCGATGTTGGATGATCCAACTGCTTCAGGCTGAATATGTTCTTGTAAATTCCAAACGCTTCTGTATCTGCTAAAAGATTTGATTTGTAGTATATTTGCGAAGATTTTGTACTTAAATGACTAACGGTCTTGCTCGAAGATAAATCGTCAAATATGTTGATCTTTTCATTGAACTCATTTTCAAATTCTTCATCAGTTTCGCTTTCAGTGCTATCTGAACCATCATCTGAACTTTCCTCACTAGTTTCCTTGATATCAGTCAAGGAAGTTTCCTCTTGAGGATCATATTTTTTCTGAGAGGTATCATATTCATCGTAAGTGATAGGTGGTAGATTTCTTAGAGACCTTTTTATATTTAATGTATGGAACTCCGCTTGATAGTGCTTTCTTTGAATCAATTGATTTTCGAAATCCAGATTACAGGCATTACAATGGAACTTATTGGCACTTTGATCAACTTTAACTATCTTACTTTCAATTGGAATGGCGTCTAAAATGCTCGGTTCCACTGCAACGGCGTCACATTCATTTAGATTTTGATCGAAAGACATCAAATGTAGTGAAGTTCTGACTTCCCCTGATAAATCGTATACATATAAATCGTTCTTTCTAAACTTGGCTTCAGACATGCCTAGTTGGTTCTATCTAATGATCTTATCTTACTTAGAATCTGATCATTGAAATTCGAGCTTGTATAGTGGCAATTTCAGTAATTTTTTTCAGAATAGATCAATGCCTGATGTTGAAAATTCCAATTACGAAGATATACAAATTATAAGCAATATATACAAAACTATTGAGATCCAATTCTATGGCATTCTTGTAAGAAGAATCTAATTTTTTCTGGATCCATGAATGGATGGGTACCATGGCCAAAATTAACAATATAATGTCTTTTACCACCGCCAAAGCTCGTTATCATATGCTCCACTTTCTTAGAAATGATCTCTTCACTACCATAAATGATACCTGGATCTAAGTTTCCTTGTAAAGTGACACGACCGTTGTTAATTTTAGTTGCATATGTGGGGTCCCATGACCAGTCTAAGGAAACAGCATCGAAATTCAAGCCACACAATTTATCAAGAGCGTACCATGAATTTTTAGCAAAGATGATCATTGGAATCTTATCCTCTACACCATATTCTTTGAGTCTTTGTGGTACCGTTTCACTGATCCTTTTCAAATAAGGTAACGAAAATTCATCGAAATCCATTGAAGAAAGTTCGCCGCCCCAACTTTCAAAGACTTGTAACAGTTGGGCACCAGCAACAACTTGCTTGCAAAGAAATTCGATTGCCACGTCTGTAATCTTATTCAATAATTTATGAATCAATTCTGGGTACGTATTGATTAATTCCTTGACAAATCTGAAAATCTTACTTGAACCACCCTCTACCATGTAGACTAAAAGCGTCCATGGTGCACCGATGAAGCCAAACAGTGGCACTTCACCATTCAATTTCATTCTAGTGAGTCTAATTGAATCAAATGCCCATAAGAGACTCTTCTCCAATGCAACCTCGTAATTTAATACATCTTCAATATCTTGTACTGTTCTGATAGGATGTTGGAAAACGGGACCTCTGCCATCGATCATTTCAACGTTCATCCCCATAGCCTGTGGGATAACCAATATGTCACTGAAAATGATAGCAGCGTCGATTAATCCTTCATATCTTCTAATTGGCTGTAAAGTGACCTCAGAGGCCAATTCTGCATCCTGACATAGCTCAAAAAAGTTTCTACCGTTTTTTACCTCGTGGTACTCTGGCAAATAACGACCAGCTTGTCTCATTATCCAGCATGGTGGCCTTTCGACCGTTTCTCCTTTCAATGTCCTTAGGATAAGATCATTCTTCAACGGTGGGAAATCCTTCTTTATAGTCAATGAAGAGGTCATGGTTGTCCTTCAATTCGAACTGTATCTACGAAAGAGTGGTAGATTTATGGCAAGAATGGCCCATAGTTGCTATTTAAATCGTATATACTTGGGTCGTATAAGAACCGATAAACTGGGTCGATGGGACATCTTCGAGACATTTTGTCGCTGTGAACGATACTGGCATACTAGGCCAACCAATCGACATCCAACTGGCAGTCCCTCTTAAGTGCATCACATAGCAATATATAAGATGGTAAACATCTGCATGTTCGTCCTGGAGCGTTGCTACCATTAGCTGAAGGCCCGGCAGGAAAGCTTCGATCAGACAACTTCACCCAAAGACAAAACTAACACACTCTTCGCTACTCGAACCATTTCCCATACACCCATTCGGAGCTCTCTAGCACCCGTAGCCGTAACTGTCTCATCATCGTCGTTATTAAACAGATCTTCTGAATGAAGTCAAAGTGAATGTTTTGGCATGTTGACCCGGAATTTCACGTGACCGGGAAAAGTCGAATTTCCTTTCTTTCTTGATAACTGTGGATATGAAAGCGATGCAAGTAGCATTTAATATGAGAGTATTTAAACAGGTTGGTACAAACTGTACAGAATTCCTTTTTGAGCACACTGTAAGTGGGTTAGGAATGATGAGTGATTCAGTTGAGGATACGTTAAGGACGAAAGAGTCCAAGATCATAAATTTTTTGACTAGCGGGGCTAGTATAGGTGGGTTCATCGATGAGTCGATATCGGTATCATTCCCCATAAGAAACCTTATAAAGAAACAAGTGAATGAAATAGTACCACTGCAAGTATGCAGATATTCTATGACGCCGAATGGCTTCCGTGATTGGTGTGCGTGACATCGATCCTAAGAGTGATGTCCCTATGAATCAGCTTGTTGAATTTTATTGGGATGTCATACTTCTAATGGAATCTAAATTTATGGTAGAAAACGTGGATTTTTTACAATTTAGAAAATACTTAATTGACAGATTCAATAGGAAAGTCAATTATGCTAAATCAGCCGTACCATCGTTGTCATTTTGGAGAAATATTGGCGATTACTACAATTTACTCTATTTACCCGATTTTTTAAATAATCTGATCTATTGCAAAGTTACATCCGATGTCATACTACACATCACGATCCAAGATACAGATATTCCAAACCTGGTTAATCATTTCAAAGACGTTCTATTGATTTTCTTAGAATTTGCAGATCTGGTTAAATGCACTAAAATACGATTGTATCTTAACAAGAATTTTAATTTCATTTATTTGAATAAAATTCTAAAAAACTTAAACTGGATTAGTGGTAAAGTTGTTAAAAATGAAAATAGAGATGATAATATTCCGACGATTGATGATTTAATGTGTAGTGATGAAAACTTTATAATACTAGAATTCGATGCCTAAGTAAAATATTGTATATATATATATGTATATATATTATTGTCCGCAGTATCTTAAAAAAAAAAAATAATACTAATAACAAAGGTTTGCCATTATTAGTATTAAACTTTTTAAATGGATGTATTCCTATGTTTCATTTAGCTAAGGGTTTGTATAAGAACTGGAATCAAAAGGAACAGTATTCAGTCCTCATATTGGGTCTCGATAACGCAGGTAAGACTACGTTTTTAGAGCAATTGAAAAAACAATATGATATAGCCTCGAAATCTGCTGATAGAATTAAACCAACGGTGGGACAAAATGTCGCCATAATACCGATAAATAAATCAATTAATTTGAAGATTTGGGACATTGGTGGACATGAATCTTTAAGATCCATGTGGTCAAATTATTATCCGAATTGCCATGGAATCATATTCGTTGTCGATAGTACAGATAATCTTAGAATTAATGAATGTAAAGATGCATTGACAAAGCTGATAACAGATGATAACGTCGAAGGAATACCTATCTTAATGTTAGCAAATAAGCAGGATAGACCGGATACGATGGAAATTCAAGATATTAAAGAAATTTTTAACCAAATTGCTGAACATTTTAATGCAAGAGACAGCCGTGTCTTACCAATGAGTGCTTTAAATGGTGATGGTGTTAAAGATGCTCTAGATTGGCTCCAAGTAAGGTTGGAAAGAAACAAGAAAAATAGGCCCCCAACTCGTAAATGAAAAAAGAACCAAAGTCGTACCCTTTTAGCTTCTATTTCCAAATTTTAATATTATATATATATAGTATCTTTATTTATGTGACTTAGGTATTAAATTCTTCAATGTGATAAACTAAATAGTTTGGTAGACCAAAGACTCCGTAATTCAATCTTTTAGCCATCTTAGCAAAACCTTCAGTTTCAATCAAATGGTAGAATGGGAAATTTGGGAACATAGCACCGTCTCTATGAACATCGGCCTTAACTAATGTACATCCCCCTCCAACACCATCAAGCTCCATTTCATCCGTAACCTGGCCATCAGCATTGTAAAAATGTGCCATTAACGGTCTATACGTTGCAATCTCTGAATAACCTTCCACAATAATTTCATTTTCATCCATGTTTGCTGCGATTTCAAGTCCAATATCACTTTCTCGCCAGTTATTGAAATCGTAGGGCCTGATGGCCATTTTTTTCTCGTCATTATCAAAATATTTTTGGTAAACATTTGCCGCCAGTACAGATTTATCGTGAGAAGTCATGTCTTGAATGACAGTTGGTGGAGTTTCGATAATATCAGCGTCTAACCATAAGACCCATGCAGTATGAGGGCCAAGAGTGGAAAATAGTAACTCATTTCTGGCTAGAGCCATAGCAGCACGTCTTTCCTTCTGTACCAAAATGCTATGTCTATCTTTTTCCGCTAACTGATCAAAACTTTGTGAATCCTGTCTCAAAATTGTAATCTTGGCAAATCTTTGATTCTTCTTATCACTTTGAACTTTCTTAATTGCTATCTCTAGCTCCTTCAAGGCATTTTCCCCTGTCTTGGTTCTTGGTATAATGAATCCTAGTTCGATCAATTCGCGTGGATAAGTTAATTGTAATAAATTTTCCCAATATTGCTTATGAAACGTTTGCATTGGTGTTAAAATTAGTACGCGTTCCTTGTTAACCGCAGCATAAGCAGTGGAACGTAATTTGTTCAAGTCGTAGTGTGCAATGTGGCCTTCAGGTATAATATCATCGACATGATCATTGAATAACCAATTGCTTTGCTTTCTCTTGTAAGAATATTTAGGCATCTTGAACTTGTTGGTGAATGGGAAATACCACGTATTCTCTACTTCATGTGCCCACTTGTGATTTGATATTGATAGATTTTCGATACCTAACATTGGGTGTTCACCATTTCTAATAAATATCAGGAAAACAGCCAAAATCGAAATAATTGGCAAAATTACCAGCAGAAATGGGTTCTTCCTCAGTTTATACGAGATCAAGGCAAACGATACCATTGTGTTTCAAAACAAATGTGCTTAATTGACCGAAGCTGGCTGCTTGTATGGAAGATAACGACTACAATTTAAAAGACTCTCACTATTCCAACTGACATCCATCTCTATATATTTTTTTTTCAATGCAGGCCAACTCTTGCGAAAAAAGACACAACACATGCTATAAAAAACGTCACATCGTTGAAGGTGATATTTTATATATATAGGCTCTGAGTACTCAGATTTTGAGGCTTATATGATGTGATAAATATGATTTGATAGTCCATTGTGGGTAGGTGATCAGCGTGGCGACCGGTTGTTTCTGGCAAGTTCCTTGGATTCTTTCCATATCTTGTTGCAGATGCTCAGAAACATCTTTCTGTCTACAGATTCGCTTTTCAAATTGAAATCGAAGCTGAAACGGTCCTGCATGATTCTGATTTCCCCGCTGATTGTATCGTTGTGTATTGGATGTCTTGTGAATATTGGTGTAGGTGTTGCTCCGTCTTCGATGGCGAGGTCTGCGCTCTCCTCCTCCTCCTCTTCTTCTTCTTCTTCGTCTTCGTCGTCGAATTCACTTTCCTCTGGTTCCTGACTCTGCCCTCTTGTGGCAGGGTATATGGATTGCGCCATTGGTGGGAAATCCTGGTAGTATGGTGTTGAGTTTCTGGGCATGTATGGATACATTCCGTATGCGCTGTATGGAGGATAGTGGAATTGCATTGGATGAGGCGGTGCCAGTGGCTGGTGTGAGAATGGCGTCATATAGAGTTGACTTGTGGTGCTGGGTAAAAATGCAGTGCGGGGGATTCGTGCGTAGTTAGCGATGCTATTACTGAATTTAGGTGTCTTCCCAAGATATTTCACTCTTGGTTTGCTTATACCTGCAGATTGTTTTCCGGTGGATGGTTTTGAAGCCGCCGTAGAGTTTGTTCTACTTGAACTGTTACTGTTAGGTATACCTATTGGAGGCGGGATTTTACTCCTTTTCAAAGATTTTTGAGATAATTGCAATAGTGACGAGGGTGATTCTGATTGTTTTACTTCTGGTTCCTCACTATCCTCCTTGGCTGATGTTATAACATCTTCCACTTTACCATTATTTTCATTCTGTTGTACAATCAAATGAGACACATCTTTGTTCTCTGAAGAACTGGAAGAAGATAGCGACAGATTCGATACAACAGACTTCTGATCCTTTTCAATCGCCTTTGAAGTCTCTATGGTACTCAGCATCTTATTATCTAATCCTTCTTCCTGCAAGCCCGGCGATACACAGAGCAACCCAATCTTCTGTAGCTTCTCGTTCTTTGGTACTAACTTCTCTGTCATCTCAACTCGTGGTCTTTGCCCTCCCCAACGTGTCGTCAATTGCTCTTTGATCCAACTTGTGCTAATTATATAAAACTCGAACTCTCTCGAAATTTTGAAACACAAGGGACTTTCCTAGTAGAACGCACGATCGCTCAGAAAACGACGGAGAAACATGCAATTTGTATTGAGGTTTTCCTAACACAGAAAAAAAAATTACTGTTGCGTCTGACACTTCTATCGCAGTCGCTAACAGCTTCGAGGTGCTCTTGCTCTAGATGTTGTACCCCATGTAGTTCTCTCATTTCGTGTCACGTTCGTAGTACTGCAGAATTGATTGATGCCATTAATGTTACTCTTTTTAGCCCGTTTTTTTTTTGGTATGATATTCACTGGTCCATTTACAATCATCATGGCAAAGTGCCCTGGAAATATTCTCATTGATACTGCTATGATGTTATTCTCTTTGCTTTTCTTTTTCGTAGGCACCATTACGCAAAATAGGACGAGAAGAAGTCAATTTGACATGAAAAAAATGACCGTCACTTTTAGTAATTGAAAGTTTGGCATTTATTGCTTATTGTGTTCTTCAAATAGAGCTAACAGCCATGTCCCTAGGTTTACTATACTCCAATTTCAGAGCCAGAACTGTCGTTCCAAGAGGTTTGGTCAAGCAATTAAATCTTGATATCAAGATTGTTGCTCCAGAAGATGATGAAGCCCAATTTGCTAAGGACTTCCCTTTGAAGAAGGTCCCAGCTTTTGTCGGCCCAAAGGGTTTCAAATTGACTGAAGCCATTGCTATTAATCACTACTTATTATCTTTATCCGATAACGAAAAGTTAAGGGATCAATTATTAGGTGCCGATGACAAGACTAAAGCTTTGGTTCTAAAATGGGAATCATTAGCTAACAGCGATTTAATCACTCAAATTGCTAGAGCTTTCCAACCTTTAACTGGTGCTGTTCCATACAACAAGAAAGCTGTCGATACCGCTTTAGAGGAAGTTGCTAAGATTGTTGACGTCTTCGAATCAAGATTAAAGGAATACACTTATTTAGTCACCGAAAAGATTTCTTTGGCTGATTTAGTCGGTGCTGCCATGTTCGTCAGAGGTTTCAATTACTTATTTGGTAAACAATGGAGAGCTGAACATCCAGCTATCGTCAGATGGTTCAACACTATCCTTGCTTCCCCATTCTTAAAGGATGAATACCCAGATTTCCAATTCATTGATGAACAGGTTGCTCCACCACAAAAGAAGAAGGAAAAGAATGCTGAAAAGCCAAAGGCTCAAGAAAAACCAAAAGCCCAGGAAAAGCCTGAGGAAGAAGCCCAACCAGCTGGAAAAAAACTAAAGCATCCTTTAGAACTCCTAGGTAAATCCACTTTCGTTCTTAATAAATGGAAGAGAAAGTATTTAAATGAGGACACCAGATCCGTCGCTTTACCATGGTTCTGGGAACACTACAACCCAGAAGAATACTCCTTATGGAAGGTTGAATACAAATACAACGATGAATTGACCTTAACTTTCATGTCCAACAACTTAGTCGGCGGGTTCCTCAACAGATTATATGGTTCCACCAAGTACATGTTCGGTTCCGCTGTTGTCTACGGTGAAAACAACAACAACGGTATCATTGGTGCTTTCTTAGTCAGGGGTCAAGACAATGTTCCAGCCTTCGACGTCGCTCCAGATTGGGAATCATACGCTTACACCAAATTGGACCCAACCAACGAAGAAGACAAGGAATTCGTCAACAACATGTGGGCTTGGGATAAGCCAGTCGTTGTCAACGGCGAAAACAAGGAAATTGTCGATGGTAAGGTCTTAAAATGGCCTGCTAATGTTTAATATATATATTTATAGCTTCATTTTGATTTCACTGTATAATTTTATTACTACTACCCATTTTTCATAATTTTATCATATTGAAAAATCCCGTCATAGAAAAAAATAATCTCATCTTAAATCACTAACTATTATATATTTGACAAGTAAAAGTCAGTTCAGCAATTATATCAGGTACTAAATCGACATGTCCAATTCATTGGAAACTATTGATTCTATTTCACAAAAAATATACGAAAATTTACTGTCTAGTATGATTCAAGACATTACCTCAATGGAATTTCATAAAAATAGACTATTAAACGCAAGATACCCTAATCTAAAACCTTATTACCACGATAGTTCTGGCAAACTGGATATTAATGGTATGGCAAAACAGCAGGAGTCATCACAGTACTTTTTCTGTTCAAATTGTAATAGGGAAGTTTCATCAAATAGATTTGCTGCACATTTGCAAAGATGTCTAAATAGAGGAGATGGAAGGCGTTAGTTCAGGTTAATACAAGGACTAACAGAAAAATAAATATTCATTTAAGAAAACTTGCATTTGTGATCATGTACAATACGATTATTATCATTATTATCACCTATTCTAATATTATATTGTTCCTACTCCGTTTGATATTCTTTCATTAGCACGAAAATACTATTTGCATGTGCATTGCTACATATATATAAGGTACAATTAGATTTTATATAAGGAGAGTCACAATAGATAATGTGATCATTGCTGAACGTTGAGTATCTCGTAGAATACTCATAGTAGTATACACGCTGGAGACAAAGAACGGGGATAGAGGGCTAAATTTCCCTGTCAAACTTATCCATTTGCAAAACCGTGCCAGTTACACTGGTTTGATGAAAGTCAGAATATTATCGTCGACAAAATCATATATTCAAATAATCGGCAATTAGTAACAATTCCAATGACATTTCTGTGGGGACCACAAATTCAGGCACATCCTCCTTCTTGACATCAACGTCTTGGTACTTCAACTTGTGTTGCAAGTATTCAGCAGCCTTCTGGACAACATGTGGTTCAAAATTTGTTAATTCAATTTTGGAACCGTCTTTCTTAAACGGACCTTCCAGCATGGTTTTCAAGGTCGGTGAAAGTAAAGCTGCTTCAATTGATATTGTGTGCTCACTCCCATCTGACGCTACCAGATTCACTAGTCCATCAGTATCAGACATTATTTGGCGGACTTCACTATATCAGTTTGACTTGATATCAATTGATATAATCTCTTCGCATAATTCGAAAAACATTTTGTAAGGAAACAAGTAACAGCTTCAAGTAGAAAATCCATTGGATCTGCAAAGTAAGATGCAGAATTTGAGCTTCAATTGGGAAAAATTACAAAATGTGTTCTATAGATCAAAGACTTTGACTGAACTGAAATGGTCAACCGGAACTATGGTTGGGAACTTTGCAATATCAATTTCATTCATAGCTATTCAAGGAAATGAATCCATTGAAATATACAACTATTTGGGTGAACTACTAGGTTCCCTAAAACTAAGTTTATTCCATGATATAGTTAAACTTGAATTTGATGAATTGACGAATAATTTGATCGTTGTTTGTAGCAAATCAATAAAAATAGTAAAGAACTGGTCACCTCTCGAAATTGTTACGGTACAAGTTTCTGACGAAATGACGGAGCGTATATGGGATTATAAACGTAGAATTGTGATCTTTAAAGGAAGCCAGGATGTTTTCCAATTAAACTCTCAAGATAAATTGGAAATGTTGGTGGCTAACAATGAGAAATTTACAATTTTGACTAAAGAACATTGGCATTGCAATAACGAAAAAGTAATAATATTAGACACTGATCATGTCTTCCAGATAGATCTTATAACGACGCAGATTTCTAAATTAATTAAGAAAAGTGAATGGCATCGAGTATCAATCTCATCTGATGGCTTCATTGCTCTTTATAATGCCAAATTCAATAAGCTACAGGTTTTCAAGGAGCCTGAGCGGATCCTTCTCGAACACAAGATAGATGGAAACCCTATAAGTATCAAATGGTGCGGCAATGATACTATTGTTTGTGCATTTGATGATGAGATCAAATTATATGGTCCACAGGGTAGCTTCGTCACTTTCTGGTATCCTGATAGCATATTTTCAATAAGAACAGAGATTGACGGATTGAAAATATTCACTAAAAAGCAAATTTTATTCGTTTCAAGGGTACAGGCTTGTACTTCCAATATTTTCCGCATTGGATCAACAGAGCCAGGTGCAATGCTTCTAGATTCATGGAATCTACTTGCTGATCATGCACCAAGAGCTATTGAAAATTTAAAAAATTTCAATTTGGCCAAGGGTGTAATGGACTGTATTGAAGCTTCAATGGAAGAATTTGATCCGCAACTACAGAAATTATTACTGAATGCTGCTTCCTTTGGAAAAAGCTCACTGCCTCACAGCACTTTTAACTCAGAAACTTTCGTTAATGCCTGCGAACTACTAAAACTGCTGAATATACTACATGATCTCGGCATTTTTATTACCAAAAGGCAGTATGATGTAATGGGTCTCAATGAAGTTATTGAGTGGTTATTAATAAGTCACAAATATTATGAAAGTATTGAAATATGTAAGCTCCTGAATCAAAAAGCCTTGTATCCCAAAGTATTTGAGCACTGGGCTTCAACAAAAATCAAACTTTCAAATGACCTTGAAGATAATGAACTGTTATCAGCAATCCAAAACCAGCTCAGAGAACTTCCGGTAAATATAAGGGCCCCAATGTCCGAAGTTGCAGAATCTGCACTCTCGGAGGGTTACTTCAGTTTGGCCAGGAGTCTTGCATTATTAGATTCAGATTCTGAAGCCAAGATTATTACTTTGATCAAGTTGGACGATAATAGCCTTGCTTTAAAGGAAAGTTTGAAAACAGAAAGTCCAGAATTCGTATTGTCACTATTATTAGAGCTAAAAAAGAAATTGACGGCGTCGCAGTTATCAAAGCTATTGATAATGGATATGTCAGAAGATCAATTATATGCATATTTTCAAAGACATGACCATGAATTTTGTTTTGATTTCTATAGACAAAGTGACAGGTACGTAGATCTTGCATATTGCCTCATAGAGCAAGGAAAGGGGCAAAACTCACTAGACTCATTTCTTCCTCAAATTAAATCACTGTATTCGAATGTAGTGAATGACCCCATTTCGAAAGATAAGTGTAATCTAATTGAGAGAGTTGAGAGTTTGAATAAGTATCAAGAGAATTTATCCGGTATATTCAAAATTGATTTTCATGGCTTAACATTAGATCAAACACTATCAAAACTCATAGGCATGCAACAGGAAAAGTATGTCAAAACGCTAATAAAAATGTTTAAGATAAATGAGAAAAAATACTACTTTACTGCTTACAAGACTTTTGTCGAACTGAAGAAATTTGAAGAGGTTTATCAGTTTGCAACAAATAAGAAATCTCCAATTGGACTACTACCCCTTTACAAGAAACTTAGAAGCAAAGGTTACAAAAAAGAGGCGGCCAGATATGTTTCTTTGATACCCGACCTTTCATATGAGGACAGAAAGAAAATGCTCCTAGATTGTGACGGATATCAGCAGCTTATCACATTGTCTATAAAAGAAAAAGATGTCGCTGGTTTAAAAGAACTTTATAAGGCTATACCCCCAAATGAACCACAGTTGAAAAATATGATTACGGAGGCTATGAACAAGCTTTAATCAGCTACATTAGACGTTAACAATTTCTTCACTATGGGTTACAAAGTTTCCAGTCACGTGCCTTTTTTTCGCCCGCTTAGGAAAATTTTGGCATTTTGAAAATTTTTTGGGAAGAGCAAGAGCTCATCTCATCTTTCTTGAGGCGAGAGTATTAGTAGTGAATAGTATCATAGTTAATTTCTTTAGTGAACATTCCCGTTATAACTTCAACTAGCTAAAGCTTAGACTGTAAATAATAGATAATGTCTGTGGAACAAGTTTCAGTTTCAGCTGGAAACCCAAGAACCGATAATGGTTTAGATATGAAAACATTATTCGTTAGATCCATTCCCTTCGATGTTACTGATGAGGAATTGGGTGGATTTTTTTCTAATTTTGCACCAACAAAACACGCAGTTGTCGTTAAAGATGTTAACAAGAAATCCAGAGGTTTTGGTTTCGTTAGTTTTGCCACAGAGGAGGATACAAAAGATGCCTTGGGGAAGGCTAGAAGATCGAAACTTAACGGTAACGTATTGAGAGTTGATATTGCAAAAAGAAGAGATCGTAATAAGAAGAATGGTGAAGAGAAAGCTATATCACTTCCCCTCGATACTATTGGCGATAAAGAAGTCGAACAAAGTGATGACGAAGAGGAAGACAGTCAATTCAAAGGTAAACCAAAGTTAATTATCAGGAACATGCCATGGAGTTGTCGTGACCCAAATAAATTAAAGAAAATTTTTGGTAGATTTGGTAACGTTGTTGAAGCTTCCATCCCTAGAAAACGTGACGGTAAGCTATGTGGTTTCGCATTTGTCACTATGAAAAAAATCAGCAACTGTAGACTTGCATTGGAAAACACAAAAGATCTTAAGATTGATGGTAGAAATGTTGCTGTTGATTTTGCTGTTCAAAAAAATAGATGGGAAGATCATATGAAAAAAGATGAGGAAAAAGAATCAGCCCAAGATGAATCAAGCGAAGAGGAAAGTGCAGATGAAGCTGATAGCGAAGAAAAAGAGGATGACGATAAAATTCAACTAAATTCCGATGAAGAAATTTCTGGGGAAGAAGAAGATGACGAAGAAGAAGAAGAGGAGCCAAAAAGACCACAAAAGAATAGAAAGGAAGACTACTCTGTCTTTGTCCGTAACGTTCCATATGATGCTACAAAAGAATCATTAGTAGATCATTTCAGCAAATTTGGTCCCGTTAAGTATGCTTTACCAGTTATCGATAGAGAAACAGGATTGGCTAAAGGTACAGCATTTGTTGCATTCAGAAACGAAGAAACGTACAAATCTTGTTTGGAAAATGCACCTGCCGCAGGTAGTACATCTCTATTAATTGGTGATGATGTTTTACCTGAGTACGTTTATGAAGGTCGTGTCCTATCAGTCTCTCCAACATTGGTCAGAGAAGAAGCAAATAAGAGAGCAGAGAAAAACGCAGAAAAAAGGAAAGAAATATTGGGTAAAGCTCCAGGTGAGCGTGATAAGCGTAACTTATACCTTTTAAATGAAGGTAGAGTTGTTGAAGGTACTAAAATGGCTGAGTTACTGACTGCAAAGGATATGGAAATAAGAGAAAAATCTTATTCCTTAAGAGTTGAACAATTAAAAAAAAATCCATCCTTACACTTGTCGCTAACCCGTTTGGCTATTAGAAATTTACCAAGAGCAATGACGGAGAAGGCATTGAAAGCACTTGCTCGTAAAGCTGTTGTGGAATTTGCTACGGAAGTCAAGGAGAACAAGAGACATCCGTTAAGTCAAGAAGAAATAGTAAGATCCACAAAGGAAAAATACAGATTTATGTCACCTGAAGAAATTGCAAAGCAAAAGAAAAGAGATAAGAAACATGGTATCGTAAAACAGGCAAAGGTTATTATGGAGGTTAAAGGATCTTCAATTGGTAGAAGTAGAGGTTACGGTTTCGTAGAATACAAGGATCACAAACACGCATTAATGGGCTTAAGATGGTTAAACGTACATGCTGTAACGGCAGAGGAAGTATTGGAAGGTTTAACTGACGAAGAACAGAAATCTATTGACCCATCGTCGGTTAAAGGCAGACGTCTTTGTGTAGAATTTGCCTTGGATAACGCCAATGTAGTTAAGAGAAGAAGAGAAAATATAAAGCAAGCTAGAGAAGGTTTCAAAAGAAGTAGAGATGACAATGACATTGAAGGAGATGCCGCATCGGATGCTAAAAAGGCAAAGACGCAAAATGGAAATGACAATGACAGCGACGGTAAAGACGGGAAAAACCTAAGTAGCGATATTAAAAGATTAATTGGCCTTAAGAGAAAGAGAAAGCAAGGTAGAAGGTAGATTTCTTAGAGAAGGTCCGAGGTCATCACACACGTCCCTTTGAAGATACTTTTATAGATAATCTTTTGTAAATTAGTATAAGCATCGAAACATTTATTATCGATGGAAGATTTCTTCGGCCCTTTTTTGTGCTTTTGATTTGCCATATGCACTAAGCTGATCGACTATGTGTGCTTGAGGTTGAACCAGAGTAATGAGAAGCAGATAATGGTTAGAGATATATATATTTGAATTAAAAAATTGGCATCAGTAGATACCAGTCTTTGAAGCCTTGTGTTTTTATTCCAAGAATATAGAAATACTATGCAAAAGGTAGGATTAAATAGTTAGCTTCATGCGTCTTATATAATATGATTCCGAGTAATGACTTGCTCATTTGGTTAATGTATATGACCTAGGCACTATTAATAAAAATGAAGCCATTTATGATTCATTTTGTCATTTTTTTCTCGTGACTATCAGTCTCTTGCTGTTGCTGGAAATAGCACTTACTGTCCATTCTGCAGAAGACTATAGTGAAAGAATGAATAGTGTCCTTGTTTTCTACTAAATAAGAACTTTCGCCACAAAATGCCTGATGTGATAACAACGCTATCTTCTCTTCTTTCTCGAAGGCTCCTTGCTACGAGAGCTAGACTGACTGCCGCTCCCCGAAACTGCCGCCGCCGCTGCTGCTGCTGCTGCTAGTATTCTTCTATTTACGCCCAATCCACCCAGCGTCGAGGTTGTTGAGTTGTTTATTGTCTGTTGCTGGGGATCGAGGTTTTTATTTCTATGAATACCAAGATTCATGATATCATTATCACTAGTATGAATCCTTCTAGCCGGATATTTGTAGCTTAATCCTTCAAAAACACTCTCGCATACAGGGAAGTCGGCCTTCGTGAAATAACTATGCTCTAAGGCATCGAGAGCATCAATTCGACGAATTGGATCGTACGTTAAGAGACGGTAAAGTAAATCTAATGCATGTTTATCTCTGCCACCAGTTGAGTGATACCACGCAGGGAGGTTATCTCTATACTTTACAAACCTACCAAATTGGTCATATTCAGGATACTTGTTGAGATTCGTCCAGGTTTTCGTACTTGGTGTTCCTAACACTTCGAGAATTCGCTGTAATTGGTTAGCTTGAAATGGAACTACTTTTTTAGAGTCCATCTTCGCTTCTTCACCTTTGAATATAGGTTGTAACCCTATTAACTCAGCGAAAATACAGCCAACAGCCCATATATCAATGGCTGGTGTATAATGCCTAGCCCCCAATAATAGTTCTGGTGCTCTGTACCAAATGGTAACAACGACCTTGTCGCCAGTGTATAAAGTCTGTAGCATATTTGAAAACTTTCTTGCTAATCCCAAATCACCAATCTTAACGCATCCATCAACGGTCACCATGATATTTGCTGGCTTCAAATCTCTATGAAGAATCCAATTTTGGTGTAGGTATGAAACACCATCAAGGATTTGCCACATTATTGACCTAATCATCCTAGAAGGAATCATTTTCTTCTCAGGATGAGAATGGTAATGAATTATTTGTAGTAAATCGTGCTCCGCAAATTCATATACCATATAAATACTTTTCCTTTCCAGGAAAACTTCTACCAATTTGGTTAAATGTTTATTGTTCAGCTCCCTGCATAGCGACATCTCTCTGCAGGCACTTTGTGATATTCCAGTATAATGCAGTTGCTCAACGCCTTCTTTTTCACTTTTGAATTTCTTGATAGCAACGTATGCTGGTATAGGCTTCTTTTTAATAAATGATTCTAGTTTCTTGAGGCCATCTGTACTCAGCCCATTATTTTTTATTGTATTTATTTCTGAAGCTCGTATTTTGTCAGTTCTTGGTATATCTCTTATGGATTCATTTTTATCGTTACTTCCAGTGGTTGATGTTCCAAGTTGTGAGCCACTAGTGGTTATACCACCAAGATTACTATTCTCACTATTCAATGTGGTACGAACTGTACCTGAGCTTTCGTTTCTTGAACTTACTTTTCTTTTAGCCTTATATACCTTACCATAAGTACCAGCAGCGATGTACCCTATGATTTCATACTTTTCCAGCACAGATATACGAACACTATCCTTTCTTGCTTTATAAGGACCAATAGAAAATACATCGTTATTGGCCATCAACATAGGAGATTTCCCATGGATAGCACCAGCTGTTAACTTCTTTCCCAACATTTGATGTTGTGACATTTGAGATTGTGGTTGTAAGTGACTTTGCCAGAAATCCCTCGTTAAACCCTGCAAAGACTGCTGCTGTTGTTTATTATTTTCTGAAGGCTGTGAGGTCCGTTGTAAATGTTGATATATGTTATTTGACATGACTTCTTAATGCTATGTGTGGACAAGTGTGTGCTACACCTTGAGGTGAAAATTTTCCTTTTATTCAAAGCTATAGTACTGTCAGAGATGCACTTCGGTAATTGGAGTAAGTTTTGATTGTAAAACTTGGTAATTATAGCTATTATCGTTGAATCTTTAAGTTTCAATACCTAAGAATAATCTACTTGGCATGATCGAATTTGCAACTATATCGCGAGCAAATCTTACTGCGAATACAAGTCAAAGAAACAGTTATGAGTTGAACAAGATACAAAAGCAGTCAAAGCAGGAGTGTTTACTCAATATATGGCATACATATCAAGAATACTGAGCGATTGGGCTTTTGAACGAGCCTTCAATGATTACTATGCGGTAAGTTTCACGATTAGGCTCAAAATCACGTCTATAAATGTTATTATACAGAGTTCTTTGTTCTATATTCACGATATATCATTTCTTGAGTAGTCTTTTTAACTTATAGAATGGTACGATCAAGTATTTACCTACATAGGGAGCAGCCCAAAGACTTACGAGCATTCTCAATGGACCTATTATCTTTACAAATGCATATGAGAAAGCACCGCTTAGAATCAGTCTGTTCCTATCGAAACTGTCATATTTATCGCCAATCAATCTTTCTATTGACTCAGTACACCTGATCAGGAAGTCATTCGTGATTTCAATATTCCCTAGTATGTTGGCTTTGTAGAGAGTGTACCAGCACAGCAGAAGAGGTACAACAGCAGTCAGTTCGTGAAGTAGTACGAGAGCTGTAATGGTAGGTAATGCTCCCACTTGTGACAATTTCTTAAAATACCCAGAGAATCTGGGATTTTTCTGCAATTTAGCCAATACCTTGTATTTGCTATAAAATTTCTGCAACGCATCATTATTAGCACTTATTTTACTTGTTCCAGTCTCTCCCACTAATGATGGCCCTTGTAAATATGAAGAAGATCCAGAAAATGCTCTAATACCAGGCCCATGTAATGAGTAAGGTACGAAACATTTCGATTTATTAAACGATCTTATTCCTCTTAAATACTGCGGTAAGATAGAGTCGGAAGTTCTTAGAAATATGCTCATTATCTCAACAGCTACAGCCTGTCTATATACCAGTTTTAGATAGGGAATGTTTGGCATCAATGGATTGCAATATCCAGGAACTTTTTATTTGGTATTTCTCCATCAATCCCATTTTTCATCGAATACTTCTTTGGAAAACAAAACGTAAACTTAACCTTGTGGTATAATAAGCAAACCATCAATGAGAGATCTGAAGTCATTTGTGCAAGAAATGATGGACCTATTTATATTTATTTACATGTTTTATTACATTTCTGAGGTTAAAAGAACCTCGGTACATCTTTGGCAGAGTTCATCTTCTGATGAAGATGTGTGTTTCCAACATCTGGGACATTTTGCCTTTTCACTTTTTTCTATTTGTAGTTTGAAGTTCTTATCGCTAGAAAAAGTGGATGGTCTGTTATGTGTTGCATCTACAACGATCTCAACTTTAGCTACTTGTAATATATCACAAATTTCAGTTTCTGAGAAAGGAACACTTCTGTCATCATTAACCATAATTTTTACAAAAAGTTCAGAAGGTTTAGCTATTCCCTTCGCAGCTAACATTTTAAGTTGGTCTTTGAAAGTTCTCAAGATTTCCAATTCATTGATTTCGAAAGACTTTATCAGATCTCTTCCATTGTGACAATCTTTTGAGAAATCAGGCCATGGTAGCACCATAGGCGATTTATCCAGTTTATTTTCGATCAGAAAACTGTCAGGAATGTAGTCCCATACCTCTTGAACTAAAAGGGGCAAGATAGGAGATAATACGGCTCTATAAGCGTTTAAAATATGGAAAAAAGTTGTTTGAATTTGGTTTCTCTTCAGAGAGATAAGAGAATCACTGTAAAGTGAATCCTTAGATATATCAAAGTATAACGACGACAGTTCGTTATTTAAGTGATATTGAACCATACTCAAAATCTTGGAAAAATTATTTGACTCATAGCATATCTTAACTTGAGTGAGGAGCTCGTCAAGTCTGGAAATCGTGTATTTATCAATTGGCCGTAAACTATCAATAGGTAACAGTACCATATTTTCATTGAAATTCAGGTTGCTTAAAAGAAATTTAAACATTAGCCTAATTCTTTTCATGGCTTCTGAAGTGCGATTTAAAATTGTTGGCCCTATAGAAATATCATTTGTAAAATCATTTTGTGCCATCAAATATCTGATACCATCTATTCCAAGTGCAGGTAGCTTTAGCTTTTGATTACCTTTGATGATATCGTTGGGGGAGATAGTGTTTCCTATAGATTTTGACATCTTAATCCCGTCCTCATCGAGTATAAAGCCATGTGTTATCACAGACTTAAATGGGGCAGAAGAACCCTGAGTAAAAGCTGCATAAGTCAAAAGAGAACTCTGGAACCAACCTCTATGCTGATCTGAGCCTTCTAGATAAACATCTATTGCATTGAAAGGTAGCTCTAATTTCTCTTCTTTCTGTAATCCTAGCAAAGTTTTATAGAAATTTATTATTACACTCCAGGACGACCCGCTATCAAACCACACATCTAAGGTATCTTTACTTTTTCTAAACCTTCCAGATTTTACGGCATATTTTTCAGGCAGCCAGTTTTTAATATCTTCTTCTTCGACAAACCATTGTTCAATTCCAATTTTTTCTATTCTCTTAATGGCAAAATCAAGAATTTCTACATCACACAAAATTTCATCTGGATTTTCTTTACCTTGAAAATATATAATTGGTATTCCCCAAAATCTTTGTCTAGAGATGCACCATTCATTCCTATTTTTTATAAAAGAAGCCAGTCTCTTTCCTCCTCTACCGGGATAAAACTTAACATCTTCCAAGGAATCCAAAGCGGTTTTCTTGAGGAGACTTAAATCGGCAAACCACTGAGGTGTTGACCTTATAATCGTTGGCTTTTTTGATCTCCAGTCGTATGGGTACGAATGTTTATAAGGCTGGAATGAAAGAAGCATATTACGATTTTGCAATTGAGATAGAACAATACGCAAAGTTTCATTTGACAGCACATTGAGGCCTTCACCTGTCGTTTGATCAAGTAGTAGTTTCTGCCATTCTTTTGGTAATTCAGACAGGATGTAGTTGCCCTTGTGATCAACTGGCGAAAAGATTGGAAGGTTATGGTTTAATCCTACTATATAATCTTCAGACCCGTGCCCCGGTGCAGTATGTACCAGACCTGTACCCGTGGAGTCTGTGACGTGGATTCCACTTATTAAGGGATAGGCTTTGAAATCATCGTGTCCAGAAATAAGTGGATTGTGATATTTCAAATCTTTTAATAATGAGCCATTAAAGGCCGCTAGAACTCTATACGAACTAATATCTGGAAAGACTTTTGTTACTAAATCTTGTGAAAGTAAAAAGTTGGATTCATCCTTAAATGACCTTATGATAACGTACTGCAACCGTTCATTATAGCATATCGCTTGATTTGCTAACAGTGTCCATGGTGTAGTTGTCCAAATCAGACAATGTATAGCATCATTAGTAGTAATTGACAATTTATGCTTTAAGAAAGCCATCGAACTATCAGTCAAGGGGAATTTGACGAAAGCTGAAGTGGAAATGTGGTCATCATTATATTCTAATTCACTTTCTGCCAAAGCAGTTTTGGATTCGATACTCCAATAAACGGGTTTATTTTGCCTCTTAATAATTCCTGACGTGAATAATTTTCTAAAAATCTTCAATTGATCGATTTCAAAGTCTTTATGCATTGTACAATAGGGGTCATCCCAGTTTGTCAATATGGCAAACTGTTTAAACTGGTTCTTTTGTCTTTCCATGGTTTCGGATGCACATCTTGATGCAATGGACCTAACTTGGCAGGGTTTCAAATTGTCACTCTTATCAGATTGTTTGATAGCCTTTAGTTCAATGGGTAAACCATGGCAGTCCCATCCAGGCTTATAAAATACGTATTTACCTTGAGACAATTGATATCGATTGATAATATCCTTTAAGATCTTATTAAGAGCGTGTCCCAAATGCAAATCACCATTAGCGTATGGAGGACCATCATGTAACACAAACAGCTTCTCTTCAATGTATTTAAGCTTGCCTTCATGGGATAAAGAACTGGAGATTTCCTTATACCTTCTCAAGAACTCGTCCAATTGTTGATTGTACACATCTTGCGATGCTCGAGGAATTAGTTCAGAAACACACAGATCAAGATTCGACCTCACAGGAAACGTGGAACGAGGCAGATTCAACGTTTTCTGGTACGCATGAGAAGCATACCATCGAGAAATCCCTACCAATCCCAACTTATTCATGACGGAAGCTCTTCTCACCGGACCAAATTCGTACCAGGAAAAGACAAATCACACAAACAGCAACCCAATCAATCAATCAATCAATCACAAACGACCCACCAACTCACCGTCCTCGTGCTGCTACTAAACTGGCCAATATTAACCTCTATCAACCTCCGGTCATGTGACGTGTTATTCCTATTTTTACTAACAAAAATTTTCTCGCTCGATGAGTCAAAAGAGAGTTTTTCCATCGCAAAAATTGAATACGCCGGACTCCCCCCACTGAGACATTTCATTGGAAAAACAACTTACAAAGCTGCGATGAGTCGTCATCTGCTGAACTGCTAAAGGAGTATACGAGGTTTCGGGTGAGACTTTTCTGTGCCGGTATCGTTTGAACTTTTGAGTATAATTTATATTGAACGTCGCAGTTTGGTGTCTGCCTCTTTTTCCCAAGATACTATTTATTCTCTTTCTTTTATGTTAAAAGATAGCACAGATTTTGAAAAGACAAGTAACACCAGGATCCCTTCTCCTGTTATGAATGGTGGGAAGAGTAACGGTAGCAAACTCAGCGATGAAAAGAAGAAAGAACAAAATTTGAAATTGAACCGATTTATGATTCAAACGTTTACGAAAGGTTTACTGTTCAAATATTCGTCACTCTTCATCGAAAACTATAATGAAAATGATACCAACGTCGAACCGTTATCAAGACTGTTGAAGTTTGATTATAGGAAGACGCCAGTTTTCTTTGAAACCCTTTTAAAGAGATCAAATTCATCCATTGTACAATTCAAAAAAGTATGTTGTATCATGGTGAAATTCTTGCAATGTTGCACTAATGAAACAAACTATATGAAATTTCTAAAATACAATTTGCACAAATTAATTGTATCATGCTTTATCCTAAGTATACCAAACGTCACAGGTACAGAAGCTGATAAGATTGAAAATAGAGAAAAAAGTTATATTTTATATTCCAAAATGACAGGTTTATCGGTATCTGAAATCACAAACTGTTGCTCCATAGTCCGGCCTATCATAATTCGGCGGAGTAGAAATCAGTACAATGCTCTTCTTTATACTAATACATCGAGTTATAACAATTCTGAAAATCGATTTAACGTTATGACAGATACGATACTAAATTATGATGCTAGTAATAACTACTATCACCATTTCGTCCCCCCAAGAACGATATCGCCAAGCGATATACACATCACCACAGGTAACTCTTCATCATCGGATTCAACCAACTACAACGGCAATAATAATGAACGACAATCAAGCCCATCGGCTGATAATCCTTTAACTTCAAGTAACGGCTACATTTTAGGAACAGAGATGGAACAATTTAATGAACTGGGCAAGAAACTAGTCATCGAATACTTCAGAGTAGTATGACTGTTCTTATATAGAATATATATATATATATATATACTCATGTTTATAATGGAAAGGCTCTCTCACATTATTTTGACATATAGAGTAAACACCCGAAATGACGAAAAGGAAAAATTTTCCAAGATATCTTCACATAGTTAAAGTTAAAACAGCATACAAGAGGTGGATATCATCCAGAGATTATCATCCGTTACATTCATACTATTCATATTCGTACCACCAGCATATTTCCTACATACACCAACAAATGACGGAGGAAGCTATCTTTTTTAAGCAAGCAGCTGAAGCGATCATCGCTACTTCTTTGAATATATCAAATGTTAATCCTACTATAAGGGAGTTATTACACAGGATACAAGATAAAAACGTGGATTTTGATGAAGTTATTAAGAAACTTGCGAAGACACAAGAACGCATAACGCCCACTCAAATTAACTTCGAAGATGCGGCCCTTCCGTACGATAATCATAAGAGATTATCCGATGGCTTGCAATTTCCTTCACAGACAGAAATAACATCGCAACCTGTATTTACAGGATTTATGGAACCATCTTCTGGATATGGGGAAGATTCTAAGGGGTCGTCGTATAGTAAGCGTGTACATAAAGTGAAGAAGAAAGAAGTTGAACAACTTGTGGCAAAATTTCCTTGTTCCAAATGTGATCTTATATTTACCAGACTTGCTGATTTGAAAAGACATGAAAAGGCTCATACATTACTATTGCCACACATTTGTTCACAATGTGGTAAAGGTTTTGCAAGAAAGGACGCCTTGAAGAGACATTTTGATACTTTGACGTGTAAGCGTAATAGATCAAGACTGGAAGAAATTACTAATGGGAAAGTAGACGAATTTTTAGAACGTGCTAAGAGAGAGGGGGTCGGTTTGTGAAGATTAAATGACTATAGTTATATAAATTCTGTATCAGTATCATGTAGTAGTACGAACGAAAACATTTACTTCATTCTTCAACTAATTCTGGAACTGCACCTTTACCTTCTTCTTTTTCGGCCATTTTGAATGCTTCATTTAACTGATTTAAAGCCATGTAAGCTTCAGCACCCAATTGTGGAATGATTCCTGGAAACATTTCATCAAGTTTCTTCTCCTGAGCAATACCATACACGGCAGTCAAATTATATTCTTGAGACATTTGGACACCAACTCTATCGAAATGAGTAACAGTCCCATCTTCTTTGAAAAAGTTGGCTTCAGCTATGTTATCCAGTGTGACAGCTTTGAATTTAGCTAGTTGGCTCAATAATTTTGTATCATCCTTGGCAGCAGCAGCTGACGATGAATTTGTCTTCTTTGCTGTTTTTCTTCTGGTGCCCCCAACTTTATTGGTATTTGAAAGTTTCTGTAACTTGGCTAACTTTTCTTGATCGATTGGCATACTGTTCACTTAATGATTGATCAGATATTTTTAATTCTATTCGAAATTTTATAAAGTTTTCAAGTATCACATACCTGCAATATTGAATGATTTTTTTCACTTCGATCAAGAAAATTCAAAGGCCCAATATTCTTTTGAACAGAATTACATACCAATATGAATATATATACAGGAGCTGGGGCAATGCCGGATTTAGCAACTCAGTTTACCACGTAACTTGCTACTTTAGTAACCATTTTGGGTGATATTTCGTTGGTAATCGGAGGATACTGATAAAACTGTTGTGTAAAGCAGGGGGAAAAACGATGGGCATCAAGTTGTGAAATGGGCTTTAGAACCTCAGAACCGAAGAACCTTCTGTGTAGTTTGAATCAGCATGGTTGGGAATTTGGTAGAAATACTAACTCTGATATACTACAATATGGGCACAATAACTTGACGTGTTGTCGATATATGTTCTTAAAAAGTCCAAGATTCTTGTGATTCTCCAATGATGACTGATGGTTATACTGGATTATCTCAGCAAAAAAGGCCCATCAGGTATCAGCCCCACGATGACATTGTGGTACTAATTAAGATCTAAAAGTTAGTTATAAAAAGCCAAACAAATAGAATGTGAAATCAGCATTAAACTATATACTAAAAACAAATATTCATCCTATTTTTCTTACTATAGAACAGCTGCTCCAGTAAGAGGAGAAAATATGTTCTTTAGATACTAAATGACGTCTATATATCGTATAAATTCATGACACTCTCGTCGATGAAATGATGAAAGCCTTTCACTCGTTATTTATCTGACATTCTATAAGTTCTATGTATTTATACAAGCAGCAAATATTATTGTTATGCTAACCCGTTGTGTTCACCCTCTTCGTTGTCATTTACCAATCCATAATATTCTCGCTTACCAACATATGCTATAGTATCATATACCCATCACACTCTCGTTCCAACGCTTCCTAATTCATTGGTTGTTTTCTAGAGTTTCAACTGATATTATTGAGATATGTAAGACTCTTCTATTATGCCAGTAAAGTGTGGCAGAAGCGCAAGCACGGGGCGTTTCTTTAGATTTATAGAATCTGATATGCTTCATTTTTTTCAAACACAACAAATTCGGTCTCTTGGCCCAGTTGGTTAAGGCACCGTGCTAATAACGCGGGGATCAGCGGTTCGATCCCGCTAGAGACCATTTATTTTTGAACTTTTTGCACCTGTTTGTCGTGAGAAATGACAAACAAATGCGATTATAAATACATCAAGCTCTACAGATATAGTATTTGTTTGGTTATGGCATAAACGTTTAGATAATATCATAATAAGTCCATATATATCTTTTCTATATCTATCCGCTTCAATCTAGGATGGCCTATTTCTTCTTGAAAATGCTAAATTTCTTTTTCTTGTGATGTTCTTCATGAGGTTCGTCATGGTGTTGTCCTTCTGCTACTGGTTGTATATTTTCATTCTGCCCAGGCTGTGAGGCAAATACAATTGGTCTGACCCCCTGAGATAACATCTGTGGTTGTGACTGTGATTTGATTACTGGTGGCGAAGAATCAACGATATTAATTTGAGGTAAAGTTTTAGCAGAGGCCATTCCGTACGTTGGTGCAGGTGGATTTGTATTCTGGGTTCCCGCACTCACGTTCCTAGAGTTATTCACGTTGCTATTGAACTGTTGTACAGGCCTTGAGGAGTGATTTGTACTTTGATTCGATGGGTTATTGTTCTGGATGCTGTTGAGCGATGTAGGGTTCGATACATTTCTACCATAGTTCTGAAAAGCTGAACTAGATGCATTTCCTAATACTGGCATAGTGCTGGTTCTATTTTTCCTACTTGTGGGTTTTATTGCGTGCTGGTGGTACGGTTGTGACATCATACTTTGTTGTGGTTGTGGTTGTGGTTGATTTACGTATGGCATAGAAGAGGAAATGGGATCTGTAATATTGGCTGCAGAAGGTATTTGTTGGGAGAAACCAGTTGCTGGCCCGATCATTGCCCTGTTTCCCCGTAAATTCATATTAGATGATTGCTGTTGCAATTGATTAAATGAGGGCTTCCGATTGTTCAGAACCGGCATTTGATTTGACTGGGAGTAACCAGCAGGCTGTTGTGCAAGTTGTTGCTTGTTATATATAGGTTGTTGAGGAGGAATACTGCCGTTTATTAGTTGTTGATGATATTTTTGAGGCATAGGACCGTTGCCATTCATCACATGAGGATACTGTTTACCATATACTTGTTGCTGTTGGTTCATTAGTGCTCTCTTTTGGAATTCCAATTCACGCTCCTGCAATTCAAGCTCCTTTTTACGTAGCTCTAATTCACGTTCTTTCAAGAAAGTATCACCATCGCTTATATTACTGCTTGCGCTACTAAGTTTACTTCCATTTTGACTACTCATGATTTTTAGTTGTTCCTGTTGTAAACTTGAACTAGTAGTATTCTGAGCTTGCTCTTGATATGCAGGATCATCACCATAGTTCGCACCAAAAATAGCCATGTCACGCAAATCGCTCAAATTCGGCGTACCAGTTGCTTTATAATCGTCTTGTAGTAAATGTTGCTGCTGTTGCTTTGGACGTTGCGGGGTTGTTGTTACGGGAGCTTCCTCCCTTGGTTTCAGCTTCATATCCTCCAACTGTGCTCTTAAAGTTGTAATTTCATTTTGATAACTTTGTTTCAGAGTTGCATTTTCATTTTGATAGTTCTGTTTTGAAGTTGCATTTTCTTGGCTTAGTTTATTTACAAAGTTTTCTAATTCCTGTAGTTTAGCCTTTAAATTCATATCACTTTTTTGATAATTTGATATAGTACTTTCATTTTCATTATTTTTTTCATTAATTTTAAGTAGCTGCTCCTTCAAAGACGCATTTTCTAATTTAAGCTTATCTGAATCAGTATTTTTTCTTGTGAACCATTTCGACTTACCAGAAGTTAAATTTTGCAATTGACACATAACAGAATATAGAAATTCCAAATATGGAGTCTTGATATTGAGGTCATCGGCTAAGAGGATGACTTGTAACAGTAATAAATCGACATTGAGTGAGCCAGAATTATTCACATAATGATAGACCAACTGTGGCATTTCTTCTGAATGAGAATCTTGCCATGCAGCAAGTATCTTACTTTCATTGTCTTGACCATGAAGAGTAGCTCCCATCGTTCTTGCCACTGTTACGACTTCGGTGATCAAACCTGAGATTAATGGTTTCGCCAAAATTTGATCATCGAGCTTGGATGATTTTGTTTCTTCAAACATTATCAATAAGGGATCCAGACAGATTCTTGGAATGGCAATGGACCATTCTTTTGAAAGAAATTCTAGGGGAGATTGGTGACAAAGTTCAACATTTTCGAAGGGAAACAATTTTTGAAATAATCTTTCAAAAGTTGATAATAAAGCATTTGTAGTATTGTCATATGAAGAACCTGGATTTTGTCTTTTAGATATACTTTCACCCAGAAAAAGAGTATTCTTTCCACCATGATGATTAAATTGCCTGTAGCTATTTGGCGCAATTTGGCGGATGTCAAAATCCGTTAGTATGCTGAATATATTCAATTGTTTACCGTTCATAGACACCTTAACAAAAGGCTCTAACTGAACGAAACCACTACTTTCGACAAATATCTTCGTGTTTACATTTACTAGAGGTGTTAATTCGGTCGACAGCGATGATAAATCCTGTAGGGATGGGGCACTGAGGATAATCAAGTCGAACACCAGAGAATCTGAAGTTTCGACCATTTGTCTGATAGAAGTAAAGTGGTTTGTTATCTCGAATGTATTGTTACCGTAAGATACTGTGTCGAGTTCGAAAGTATTAGACGTAGAGGTGCTAACATGATAGAGTAAAACGCTATTGGCTAAATGAAATCTCGAAGCGTAAAGCAAAACATTTGGATTTTCTCCCAAAGTAAGAACGCTTAAAGAAGACATGGTGTAGTAGAAGTCAGAGTGAGTTGTATAGATATGGTATCGCTTCCTTGTGATGGTACCTGCACTTCCAATTTCCCTTATGGAAAGAAACTCTTTTAATTGTAAATAAATGGAGAAATAAGCAGTAAAAACTCCTCGAAAAAGGCAATAAGAAATACTGTGTTCCCAGTAGACTTAGCTTTCAGTGACTAATTAGCTACCCTACTGAACCTGACTATTATTGACGATGTGCTACGTACTCCTAGTTATTGAAAATCTTGAATTTTTCACCTCGAGGATTTTAGATTTTCAGTTCCTACTAAATACATATTGATGGCCGAAAAGAAGAAGAAGAGGAAGAAGTAGAAAATTGTGTCAAAAGAAGTGAGAGAGAGCGTTTTGCAATAGTTCTTGCAGCAAGCCTAATCGATTAATACACTCGAAAAGGTGGCTTTGGGACTCCCCAAAAATACTCTTAATCTTAAGAGGATCTTGAGAAAAATTTTTCACGCTTTTAACAAAAATAGCTCGAATCTAAAAAAAGATGGACTAATGTGGAAAGAGTTTCCCTTTCCAGACGCCAAGAGCCTAAATTTTGGTTCCAATAATTCCCTCTTGCGGTAAAAACTGGCTTATAGGATGCAACGACTCAGGCACAAATAATGTAAGAAGTTGGTTGATCACACGGGGACCATCACAAAAGATGGAGAATGAGAGATACCGTTGTTGAATGCTTTTTTTCTTATTCTTCCGGTACAATTTATTACCGCTTTTTGTTTTCTATATACAGTTGTTTTCTATTTTGCTTTTAAACTATTGTTGCTGTTGTTGGTAGTACTCCGCGAACCAAGGATGATGCAATGCCTGTTTGGCACTTAGTCTCATGTCTGGGTTCAGTTGAAGCAACCCGTGTAATAGGGCTATTAGAGTATCGTCCAAATCAGACGCACAGTGTGCTTGTAATATTGATTTAAGATTTTTTGGCAAATGTTGAGGAAACCCCGGGTTGTACTTGGGTAAGGACGAGATACCGGGCCAACTTTGTTCGTTTGGAGTGCCCATAGTCTCAAAAATCAACTTCAATTGTTCCTCTTCGTTTGTACCTGGGAACAATGGTTTCCCTGTGATCATTTCTGCTAAAATACAACCACAGGACCAGATATCGATGGAAGTGGAGTAGGTTCTGGACCCCATTAGCACATCTGGGGCACGATACCATAACGTTACGACTTCACTCGAAAAAGTGTTCACGGGAATACCAAATGCTCTTGCCAAACCAAAATCACCAATCTTCAATTGACCTTTCTTATTAATTAAAAGATTTTGTGGCTTTAAATCTCTATGTAAGATCTTGTTTTCATGACAAAAAGCTAAACCTTCCAATAGCTGCCATTGGAAATACTTGACTAGATGTAACTCCAAACCAACTGGAGCGTTGCCTACAGTTCTAGAATCCATATATTTTTTCAAATCTTTGTCCATATATTCAAAAACCAAAGTCAATTTATTCTCAGTATGAATCACATCGTATAACCTCACAATATTCTCATGTTTCAATTCTTTCATCAATGATATTTCCCTGATTGCGGTGGATGGAGTACCTTCTTCGGAATCCAGCTTAACTTCCTTCAATGCTACAAACTCTCCCGTAGTCTTATTTAACCCCTTGTAAACGGTAGCATAGGTACCATTACCCAGTTTCTCCAATTGTTTGAACTGACTTCCTGATGACATATTGCTTGCTTTCACTGTCTACTCCTATAAGCTAAAACACGTCTTATTCCAATATCATGGAACTGCTTTTTTCCATTTTCAACTCGCTTTGAGTTTCCAAGATAAATGGACTACTCAAAGAAAGGAAAGAGCAGCTGAAGATAAATATGATATCAGCAACTTATAAAAATTGCATAACCCATATATACTGAAGAACTGGCCGTTACTTTAACACGCGAACTGCATCCCCTTTTATTTAATCATTCACTCTTTTATTTATATTTGGAGATGAAGCACGTGATTCTCACGTGCGAGACACAGCATAAAAAGATCTGAAAATTTTCCGTCATTTTGATGAGCTTGGAACTACAAGATAACTCTAGTCAAAGTCATCACAAGGGAGGCTCTAGAAGTGTGTCGAGCAGCATTTGAATCGTAGAAATGACAGCAAGCACTACTTCTAAGGAAAATTTCAAGTTTATTGCTGGGAAAATCAGCATACTGGGTCCACAATGGGTGAGCATGTACACCACTGAAAATGAAACAAAATTTGAAAAGATTCATTTCGAGCAGGCTATGTCCCACTTGATCCGGGAGCCAAATATTAATTCTACTGCCATTCTTAGGACCGATATCCTTATAGAAAAGAGCTACGATGTGATGACCTCTGAATTGACCGAGAACAGGTCAATAGAAGAGCCATTGAACCTTGACCAAACTAATCCACAGATGATCAATTTAGATGATTTAGAGATACGGAACCCCAAAATAGATAATAAAGATCTACATCTAGTTCCTAAGACGGAGTTTGTGAGGAGAATGGTACCCAGAAACCCATATAAAGATCCTTTAATAAACCAAACATGTTCAGTTCTGAATTCGCAAAAATTCGAAGAAACTTCTTTGGTTATGTATATCCCACATCTCAAGGAAGATGACGAATGGCCCTTTTATCTACCAAGAGTCAGTGTGGTTGGGATACTACTTCATGAAAAGACATTATCCGTCCACTACCTTCCATTCAGTGATGCCGAATCTATTAACTTATTACAGAATGAAAATGAAAGAGTCACAAGAACGGCATTCAGACTCTTACAAACTGCATTTAAGCATTCAAACGGTGTGATGTTGGGCTACGTGAAAAAAGTGAATCACGATTTAGTTGTTGACAAAGTTGCCTTCCAGGATATGTACATCTTTTTGAAAAAAAAATATTCAAAGTTTCTTGTAGAAAACTGGGTCGAATCAACAGACCCTAAAAAACACGTCTTTGAAGATATTGCCATTGCTGCATTTTTAATTCAATATTGGAAGAAAATATACGGTGAAAATTACAAAGATGTCATGCAATTTAGAGATTTGGGTTGTGGGAATGGTGCCCTTTGCTACATTTTATTAAGTGAAGGTGCTAAAGGACTCGGTATCGATGCTAGACGTAGGAAATCGTGGTCTATCTACCCAACTGAAGTTAGAAACTGTCTAAAAGAACAAGTGATCGTTCCCTCTATTTTGTTACGTCCGGATCCAGAACTTAAGAGAAATATGCCTCATTTAACCCATAATGGAAGAATGTTCCCCATGAAAGTTTCACACGAATTGATTGCTCCAGCAACTATCGTTTACTCAAGCGAAGACCTACTACAATCTCCACAAGTTGACGTAGCCGAATATCCATCAAATACTTTTATTATCGGCAACCATTCGGACGAGCTTACATGTTGGATACCGTTACTAGGCTACCCATTCTTGGTAATACCATGCTGTTCTCACAACTTATCTGGACAGAAAGTACGTTATCAGGCTAGAAAAAATGCAAAAGCAACCAAAATAAATAACAGTACATATGCGGGATTAGTTGATCATGTAGAACACATTGCGGAAAGAGTAGGTTGGAAAGTGGAAAAGGAAATGTTAAGAATCCCAAGTACTAGAAATGCAGCAATCATCGGATCTCCAAAAAGTGATAAGGACAATTTTTCCATTCCAGCAGTTTATGAGACATTAATGGAGGAGGGAGGTGCAGATACTTGGATACAAAACACTATGTTACTGATGAAAAGAGGTCCAAGAGGTCACTGATATATAAACGTATCTATATCTCCATATTTTTTACGAATCGTTTATACATTTCATCAATGCTTTTTTCTCTCTGTAAAGCCAATGCGCATTTTTTACAGTTATTAGTCCAGCAAAAGCTAAGATGAAATAGGGCACTATAACTCATACGTCCATTGACGAATAGACTCGTGTCATGATACATCGACTGCTGTCACGATACAGATTTCCAATTACCCCATATGGTGTGTGCTCAAAAACGATACAACAAAACAGCATAGCGTCAAATTTTTGTAAGCGTAATGATACAGCTTCCAAAGCATTATATTCTACATCATATGTATCATCAAGACGAACAGCAAAACTCAATACATGCAAGATTCACGTTCAAAATGAAAATATTCCTCAGACATTTCGAGAAACTCAAAATTTTGAGTTACTTCTGAACACTGCCTTACGGGAAGTTCACAACAAGTATGTCTTTCTAAAGAGTTCCGACCGAAATGAGTACCATCTGAAACAGTTAACCTGGGATAGTTTGTGCTCCTCCATCCAGAAACAATTAGACGATAAAGAACTTCCTTTGAAGATAAAGAACTTTCCAGTTCGATTATCTGAGTACATACAGCCTCTTGATGATTCAAAAATCATTTTACAATTACTAAATATTGACAAGATTTCACATAAAGCTTGGCAAGTTTTACTAAAGGAGCAAAGTCCAACAATTGAACGTAAATTTCAGTATCTTTTTTTAAAACTGCTGAGCTATAACCATGAAAAGAAAACGTTGCCATCTGCGGTGCAGGCTTCCGAATCCATCAGTATTACAGACCCAATTGACTGGTTTCCCGAGACAAGAAAGATTAGACGCCACATTATAATGCATCTGGGTCCAACAAATTCAGGGAAGACATATCGCGCATTGAAGAGGCTAGGAGAAGTTGATAGAGGATATTATGGTGGCCCGCTTCGTCTACTGGCTAGAGAAGTTTATGATAGATTCAAATCAGAAGGAACTAGATGCAATTTACTAACTGGTGAGGAGGTTATTAATGATCTCGATGAACATGGTGAAAAAGCTGGCTTAACATCAGGTACAGTTGAGATGATTCCATATTCCCAGGACTTCGATGTTGTGGTATTAGATGAAATTCAAATGCTGGGAGATGAGGACAGAGGATGGGCATGGAGTAATGCCCTATTAGGAGTTAAAGCGAAAGAAATTCATTTATGTGGAGAGAAAAGTGTCCTGCCAGTAATCAAAAAGATTACTGCATTAACTGGTGACAAATTGACAATCAATGAATATGAAAGGTTGGGCGAGCTTTCTGTTGAATCTAGATCATTAAAAAACGGCAATATGAGAAATCTTAGGAAAGGAGACTGTCTCGTTGCCTTTTCTAAGAAGAAAATTTTGGATTTGAAGTTAAAAATTGAAAGAGAGACAAAATTCAAAGTTGCTGTTATATACGGTTCCTTACCACCAGAAACAAGACTTCAACAGGCTTCTTTATTCAATAATGGTGAATACGAAATTCTTGTTGCATCGGATGCGATAGGCATGGGATTAAACTTAGCCATTGATAGGATCATATTCATGACTGATGTGAAATTTAATGGTAAAGAATTGGTCAATTTGACTGCATCTAATATAAGACAAATAGGTGGACGTGCAGGAAGATATAAAGATACCAAGGATGAGCCTTCAAAGGGCTTCATAACTGCAACGAAGTCTAGTGTTCTTAAATCAATCCGCGATGGTATGGAAGCGCCAATGTCATACCTGGATAAAATAGTGGTGTGGCCTACTGACGAGATATGTGCAAAATTGATGGTAAGATATCCACCAAGAACGAAGCTAAGCTTTCTGTTGAAGAAATTTGAAGAGCAATTAGAAAATCATTCTAAGCAACTTTTCAAATTACCTGATCTGGAAAGCAAGTTGAAGACTATTGATTTGTTCGAGCGTATGAATACTATTCCATTCCACGAGAAGTTGCGGTTAAGTACAGCACCAGTGAAGGATGCTCCACTTGTCAAGGACGCTTTCAAACAATTCTGCGAAACCATTTCAGAAAGATATACTAAGAGTTTGCTATCCTACGATTTCCCATTCCACACACTAGATTACAGTTACATACAAAATGAAAGATACGACCTCGAACATTACGAGTCGTTATACAACATCATTACGTTGTTTTTTTGGCTAAGCAACAGATATCCCGCGTACTTCATCGATACAGAGTCTGCTAAAGATTTGAGAAACTTTTGTGAACTTATCATTTTCGAGAAATTAGACAGATTGAAGAAGAATCCTTACCAACGTGGCGTTTCCCTTCCTTACAGGGATACATTCCACTCCAAACCTGACTTCAGAAGAGCACTAACAAAACCAACTCCTGCTTATAGACAACACAACGCTTATATAGCTCGATGAGAGTCCATGTATATTAAATATTCATGTAAATACTGTTTCGGTCTTATCGTTAAAGTGTAGTGAGGCCCGGTCATATCACGATATGGATGGCGAGAACTGCCTGCTTCACCATACAAAATTTCATATTTTCCGCCTTGAGTTGGAAGTCGCGTGACATGACATCGTGAACAAATATGGCCTCGTTTAATCAATTTATTTGGCTTTTTTGAAGTAAGTTTTTCGGTGTTCTTAACTGCAACATGTAAAGGAAATAGATGCTGTGAATATAAAAAGCAAAGTAGATAATCTTTGGAGAAAACGCATCCATAAGAAGGTGAAGGCCGCCATAGAAATAAGAATGTCTGAAAACGTATATATTGTTGCTGCCACTAGAACACCATTGGGTGCATTCCAGGGTTCAATTTCCTCAAAAACTGCTGTTGAACTGGGTTCGATAGCTGTCAAAGGCGCTATGGAAAGAGTGCCACAATTGAAGGCAGAATCAGATTATGATGAAATTATCTTCGGGAATGTTCTTTCTGCTAATCTTGGTCAAGCCCCAGCAAGACAGGTAGCTCTTGGTGCAGGTTTACCTGACACCATTGTAGCCTGTACCGTGAATAAGGTGTGCGCTTCAGCTATGAAGGCAATCATACTTGGTGCTCAATCAATTAAATGTGGAAATTCAGATGTAGTCGTTGCAGGTGGTTGCGAATCAATGAGTAATACACCATACTACATGCCAGCTGCTCGTTCAGGTGCAAGATTTGGTGAAACGAAGTTAATTGATGGTATCCAAAGAGATGGTTTAAATGACGCATATGATGGTATGGCTATGGGTGTGCATGCTGAAAAATGTGCCAAGGACTGGAATATCACCCGTACAGAACAAGATGACTTTGCTATAAGCTCATATCAAAAAGCCCAAAAGGCTCAAGCTGAAGGAAAATTTGATAGTGAGATAGTTCCTGTAACTATTAAAGGCTTCCGTGGTAAGGCTGACACAGTGGTTACACAAGATGAAGAACCGGCTAAATTACACGTTGAAAAATTGAGAAGTGCCAGAACTGTTTTTCAAAAGGAAAATGGTACAGTAACGGCACCAAATGCTTCTCCAATTAATGATGGTTCTGCTGCTGTAATTCTTGTTTCTGAGAGAAAACTCAAGGAATTGAACATAACCCCATTGGCTGTTATTAGAGGATGGGGTGAAGCTGCTCATGCCCCAGCTGATTTCACTTGGGCTCCTTCCTTAGCGGTTCCAAAGGCGTTAAAACATGCTAACATCGATGACATAAATTCTATTGATTTCTTTGAATTCAATGAGGCTTTCTCTGTCGTTGGTGTTGCGAATCCAAAAATTTTGAAATTGGATCAATCTAAAGTCAATGTTTACGGTGGTGCCGTGGCCCTTGGCCATCCATTAGGTTGCTCTGGTGCAAGAGTCGTAGTCACTTTATTATCTGTATTGAGACAAGAAGCTGGTAAATTGGGTGTTGCTGCTATCTGTAATGGTGGCGGTGGTGCCTCTTCTATTGTCATCGAAAAGTTATAATAAATAGTTCTTTTATAACTCATTTATTGTTTGCTCTTCTTTAACATGATTGAAAATTTGTACAAGAATACCATATATTTTTTAGTTATTCTGTCCTATATATAAATAAGAGAAGGCGGGTTAGAGATGAATAATTTGATTATTTTTGGTATAGAATATTTATAAAGAGTGTATATGCAGAAATTAGTACCAATCATGAGCAACGTTTATCATTGCAGGTGTAGGGTTAATATGAGGGGCTAATTCGGGGCTTGCCACAGCAGTTGGAGCACTGGAATCAAAGCTTGAATCTGTGGTAATATTGAAAAGTTTACCCCTCAAATCTTGTTGGATACTATGACAATCATAAGCGATTGCATTAGGATGTAAATATTGATCTTCAGAGTAACTGGAACATATAGAGTTTTTAGACTCCTTTGGTACATTACTCAACGGACCTTCATTGACGAAGGATGTCAGCTCTGATACTTCACTTTTAAGTTGATTTATATCAATTCTGTTATAGGGATTTAACTTGAGAATTTGACAAAGCAAATTAAATAGAGCGTCAGATATGGGTAAGATCCTTTTCAATACTGCAGGATCTTCTATGAAATAATGAAAGGTTTTATCCTCGACGCGGTGAGCTTTCAACCATGGGTTTCTGATGCATGTTAAATTAATGAGTATGACACCCAATGACCAAATATCACTTTTATCATTAGGGAAGATGGAGGTATCGTTATTTGAGAGTATTCTCTCTGGGGACATATAGTATGAGCTGCCGATGCAAACATTTGGAACCAAATTTTTGGAACTTGTTGCCAAGCCAAAATCACAAAGGTATAGATTGTCATTTGAATCTAAGAGGAGATTTTCCGGTTTAATATCACCATGGTAAACATTATTTTCATGACAATATTGTAATGCAGAACAAAGTTGAAGAAAGACTTTTTTAATTAAATTCCCATTGCGTGTGAAATGTTGTTGTTCTACAATGGAAGTGAATAAATCTGTTTGGTGGTAATCCATAACGATGAAAGTCACAGCGTTAGATTCCAAAACTTGATGAATTGTTACGATATTTTCATGGTCGTGTACACGCAATTGCATGACAATTTCTTTATAGTGTGGGACTTTCAAGATTTGTTCTTCTGAAAGCTGTAGAATGGAATCTAAATCTATTGATGGTAGGATTATACGTCCTTGATAAAAGTCGAACAGTTTCTTTATTTCGTTCTGTAGCGAATCGACAGGATATGGTTGCGAACTGGATTTGAGAATAGCCTTAATTGCGTACTCTTGATGAGTTATTATATCTACTACATGCAACACCAAACCGTATGCACCAGATCCCACGGTGGAAAAGATTTTAAAGTTATTTATTTGACAATTTGTTAACATTAAAAAAATAAAAACACTTTGATTTACTATTGGTGTGTATCGTTAGAGACACAACAAGAAAAAGAAGAACGAGATTTTTATGGTGTTTCAATATATATATATATGCAAAACTATTACATCTGTCGTGTTGTTTCGACTCCTTCAAATCTTGGTTAATAAAGTTTCCTCGGAACAGCAAATTTACTATACGTATTCCGTCCCAACACCGATTTTATGGATTATCAAAGCAGTAGACGACGAAGTACCAGAATTTTAGTCAGAGTTCCGTTTTATTCAAAGATCAGGAGTGCCAAGATTCAGTTAGATATTTGCGTAATGATAATTATTACTCAAACGACAGTTTCTTCGAGAAAGAAATTGTGCGAGATTATCTGTGATCAGCAGGCAACTTTTACTTCTTATTTCTTCCCTATTGCATTCCTGAGATTTCGGAATATCTTCCTCTATGTGGTTTTCTCTGAGTGCCACTTCTTTTTTGTTATTAAACTTCGGCGAGTTTTTCCAGAGTGGTTGGAGTTTTAACCGGCTTTACAAGGAAAGGGGGAGAGAGATTGAAAGGGAATGTTACGCCGAAAAGAACACACCGCAGCACATGTGATTGAAAAACATCTGGAAACATCTACGAAACTTTCTCTGTGCGGGCTGCCGAGTAGCGCAACGGCACATACGCTTCACGGCCTTTTCTGAGCGTAGATACTTCTTTCTTTCTTTCTTTCTTTTTGCGTGACTGCAAAAGGACCTCTTGAAAAGGAAGTCCGGAAAAACAACCATATTCAAGTGCCCACGCTGCTCCTCTTTCCATTTTTCCCTCCGTCCATATAGAGTTCACAATCCAACGGAGACAATTCGAGCGGGATGATCTTAAAAGCTTGGAGGCAGACTTGAAAGGAACGAAAAAGAACATGCAAATTTCTTTTCCCTTCTTCAAGTCTTGGGAATTATGGGAAGAGAGAGAACGTCCCTGTTGCTTGAAACAATAAGAATTTTGGGAAACTGTTGCCTTCTAAGAAAAAATAAAAATTCTCAACCATCCATTTACAATACTTGTTTCCCAATATGGATTCACGGAAAAAAACTATCGCAGTAATTTCTCGAACCTCTATTGTTGTGTAATTTATTGCTTGGCGGAAAAATGTTTCTCTCTCTGCTTCTTTTTCTAGGCCAAAAAATGCTTTCAAATCTTTGTTCCGTGGATTGCTGACCGACAGCCAACATGTCTACCTAATAGACCTTTCTATCATTTGATTCTCACTCCGGTTAATTCTTAACTCCTAACCTGGTTAAAAGCAACGATTCGCTGAACGCTAACTTGGTTACATTGCCATCTGCAGCATATGACAGTTTCGTGTATGTGTCTGCGCCACCATTTACATCAAGAGGAGGGATTACTCGCTCTTTCTCGGTGCTAAGACGTGCTTTAGTACTTTTTAAAAAAAGCGGAATGAGAAACTACGTAATCATTCCAAATCCCCCATGTCAACTCATTGTGCTTTGCTGATTAATTCAATCTGACACGAATAATCATAGAGACAGTTTGTAAGTCGAAACACATCATTTGTATTCTGGGGCTCTTTTCAACATATCATTGAAAGTGGAAAAAAAAATAATCGTAGAGAACAAAACTCTGTTTTTTGACTGCAAGAGAGAGAAATTGGATATTGAATATCAAAGCCAATAACAACTATGTCTCTTTCCGGCATTATATCTCAGGATATAACGCAACAAATAGATCTCCCGACTACAACTACATCTGCAAGAGAGGCGTCGGTGTTTAAAGCATATCAAAACGATCCATGGCTGCATGGAACTGCGCAAAATGTGATAGATCAGAAGATGCTAGAAGTAGATCGTGATTTACTTTTCCAAATTCTTATGATAGAAAATGTTAGTAAATCAAAGCAGACTCAATATGACGATTTGAAAGCTAAGATTGACCCTAAAAATCAAAAAGTTGATCGATTGAAAGATTCTAATGTTAAAGGTCCGAAACGTTACCAAATGGTAACTCAAGTTAATATGGAAGATGATAATCTTTCTCAAAGAAATAATAATGTATTAAATGACAAATCAGTTTTCAAATTGGCGATACAAAGTAAAGCTGGTGATATCTTCTTTGCTGTCAATACCACTCCATTACCATGGAGTTCATGCATGCTAGGTTCTAAAATAACAATAAAACCGGGGACGATCTTTAACAGAGGCATGTTTATATTAAAGGAATCAAACGTCACCTTCTTAGGTGGTATTAATAGAACTTGGAACGAAAATAAAGACTATAAAATGTGCGATTATTTTGAAGCTAAACTTGATCAATACAAATCCACTATAAATAATAACACAAGGAAAAGGAGAGCCCCTGCAACTTGATCAAAAAAATTTCTTCAGTGCATTAGTCTACTATATTAAATCAATCTACGTTTATATATATATTCAATCTAATAAAATTTCCCATAACTCATCAATTTCAATGAAATCGTGATGTACAATCGAAACAATGCAGTAATCTGAATAAATTTGTTTTAAAAACGTATTTGTAGGGGTATTCCTTGGAAATAGTTTAGACCATTCATACCATATAGAAAATGCTTCATCCCTCCATGCTTTAAAAGATTCTTCTTCGATAATTGTTGTTTGAATTATTTGACTATTTGGGAAAACACCCCAGGTAACAACGTTTGAACTGTGCCCATCCAAATTTGTGTCAAATAAACCATCTGAATCACCTGCATAATAGCTGACTTTCCGTAACCCATAATGATCCAACTTAGGCTTTAACATCGATTCCCATTTTTGTCTATGAACAAACATCTCTACAAACGCCTTTTGATAGACCAACCCGTTTGCTGGACCCCACCCAAAAATTTTGTCAGTACTCGAGGATGCATTAGTAGCGGGCTGCGAAGCCAAAGTTAAATAGCCTCTTTGATTTAATTGTATTAATTCTTCTTGAATTAATGCAGTTTCCGCAGAAAGCCCAAGGTCACACCACGGAAGTGCTTCAATGGACCCTTCCAAATATTTAATAAAAATATTTTTCAGATCTTTTATATTTTTCGGCGTACCCCATAATTCATAAGCTCTCTTATTACTCACTTTGATTGTTGGTCCATAACCATCAATTTCACCATATGCTGGCGATCTTGAATCACCAAATCTACCATTTGGAAACTCGTCCCACGTAGCATCACGACCCAAGATACCAGAACCTTTGGAAATCGAGACAACAAATTTTTTGGACGGTAGACCTCCAGAGACATTTTCCATATTTTCTCTTTGATTTTCGCTTTTATCAACTATCACCCTATTATGTATAAGTTCTGCAGATACGACACTTGAACGTCTTCTCCTCTTACGGACATCGTCAGAATCATCATCTCCATTTATGGAAAGGTTTTTCACCAAAAATTCACTACTATCTAAGTTGGAACCATTACCATCTATCAGGGCATTATCATACTCATCTTCACTCTCATCAATAATATATGACAAAATAGACGACTGCGAGACAATCTGAGCTATGGCTTTTTCCAAATTCAAGGTATAAAAATGGAAACATCTTACTCTTTTATCAGTTCTTTCAAAAATTTCTTGTATTATCTCCATCAAAATATCAACACCAATAGATTTCACAGCATTATCATCATTTTGAATCTCTACTGGGAATTTGTCTATTATCTTGGTCGGTATCGATGCGTGTGAGTTCTTTGCAGACCTATTAAAAAGAACAAATGAGTTGATTGGCATTAGCCCAGGAAATATGGGGACAGTTTCAGACACCCTTTCTCTGAATAATTTTTCAAAAGTCAAGAACTTTTCAACATCGTAAAAGAGTTGCGTTATCACAAAATCTGCCCCTGCATCTATCTTTTGTTTCAAATGAACTAAATCTTTGGTAACGTCTTGTACTTCATCATTTTCACTTGGATGGCCCTCAGGATACGCAGCCACACCGACACTGAATTCACTCCTATACTTATTCTTGATATATTGCACTAAATCACTAGCATAGCTAAAATGTATCCCTGTTTCATCATCCAGATCAATTGGAGGGTCACCCCTCAAAGCTAATATGTTCTTGATACCTAGTGACCTGCAACGCTCCAGAGCACCATCAATAATCTCAGGATCCATATTTGTACAGGTCAAATGCATACAAACCGGGATAGCAAGATGCTGCGATACAAGACCAGCTAGCTCCAACGTCTTATCTGCAGTGGTACCTCCTGCCCCCCACGTTACAGTTATGAAGGTGGGTTCTAACACTGACATTCTTTCTATACGTTCCAATAAATTGGTCTTACCTGATTCCGTCTTGGGGGGGAAGAACTCCAAAGATATTGAAGGTTCTGTCCTCAATCTATAAGCATCTAATAACGACATTTAATAGTTATATCACAGTTAACTCTTGTCTATTTGTCATCTTAAGTTAATTGTACATATTCAAAATTTTTCAATTTAATCATCGCGAGCAATATCGAAAAATTCGATGAAGGCCATGGATGAGTTAATTACAAGGTTCTAGAAGAATTGAAACTGAAAAGTCAACATTAAATGGCCTATATTACTTTTTCGCTATTGGAATAAGCATAGGCTGAGATTTTAAGAATACTCTGATTGTGCTAGCGATGTCTGAATTGCGTTTGTTTGTTCCGGAAGATGATTCAGACGATGAGAACTTGCAACAAGAACTATCTAGACAGGAGGAAGCTATTATTGGAAGCAGCATCAAAGAGACATCTACACTTGAGGCGATTAAAGGTGAAAATGAGGATGCGATGCAATCTGTCGATGAGATACGAGAGGAAGATGAGGACGAGTCTCCATTGTATCCCTTAATACCTATTGATGAAGACGAAGGTTCTGATTTAAAGCCAAAAATCAAAGATATACGACCTGTGGACATATTCGTGAGTTTGCCCTTACCATTTCAACAGAAAGTGGTTGAAAGTTGTCTGGTCTCGGATGACCCATTGGTTATTATGGGGAAAGGCCTAGGTATGGCTAATGTTGTTGCAAATTTGACACATGTCTTGGCAACCCCCACAATAATTGACGGCCAGATAAAGAGGTCGTTGGTCATAATACTTAATGCCACTGCGAATGACAACCGTCAAATTGGTGAAGAGTTGAGGGAATTGTCTTGGCTGAGTAGCAATAACGTCGATGATGCTACTGGCTTTCGCGAACAAAATGAAGATGCAGAAGATAGACCTTTCAATGTTGTTACAGCAGAATCTTCAAGTGTTGAAAAGAGAAGAAAATTGTACTTATCGGGTGGAACTGTCAGTGTTACATCTAGAATTCTCATTGTCGATCTCTTGTCGGGTATTCTACATCCTAACAAAATTACTGGTATGATAGTCTTGAATGTGGAATCACTTAGAAGTTACTCCAACGAATCTTTCATATTGGAAATATATAGGTCTCAAAACAAATGGGGGTTTATCAAGGGATTCTCTGAATCACCAGAGCCATTCACAATGGAGTTTTCGCCACTAATGAGGAGAATGAGAGAACTTAGATTCAAAAATATTCTACTGTGGCCTCGATTCCGTGTAGAAGTCTCAAATACTCTAAATCCTGTTGCTCAGCAATCTAACAAAGTTATAGAAGTAAAAGTCTCTTTAACTGATTCAATGGCTCAAATTCAATTTGGGCTTATGGAGTGTCTAAAAAAATGCATTGGAGAATTGAATCGTAAGAATCCTGGACTGTCTTTGGAATGGTGGGACATTAACAATGTTCTAGACAAATACTTCCTGAAATCCATCGATTCTGTAATGATGCCAAATTGGCATAGAATATCCTTTGAATCAAAACAACTGGTGAAAGACATCAGATTTTTGAAAAGACTTTTAAAACTTCTGATTAAGGCAGATGCTGTTGACTTTTATGAGGAAATTCAACTAAGCTTGGATGCGAATAAACCTTCCATTACACACAAATACACTGAATCTCCCTGGCTCATGGCAGAGGAGTCACAGCTCGTTATTTCTCATGCAAGGAAAAGAATATATTACAAAGATGAATATATCCTGGAAGAAGCTCCAAAATGGGAGCAACTCGTGAGAATTTTAGATGATATTTCGCATCAAAGGTTAACAAAAGGATTTTCAGGTCCAACTTGCATTGTTTGCTCAGAAAAATCTACAGCTGCCCAATTGACAAAAATAGTGCATTCTGCTGATAAAAAGGATGGCTTTAGAAAGAATATGTTGAAAAAACTGAAACTCTATAAAGATAGAAGAGAAGCAAGTAAACAATTGGTAAAACAGGTAAAAGAGAAAGATTCAGATTCTTTACAACGGGAACTAAACGTTAGTACTACATTTGCAAAGGAACAACCGATTACAAAGAGAAGGAGAACTAGAGGAGCTGCAGCTGTTGCAGCTGTCGAGAGACTAAGGAGTTCAGGAGGCGGTGAAGACATCGAGTCAGTAATTGATTCCTATAATCCGGAGCAAGAACTCGGTAGGACACGGAACGATGGATATGAGGAAGATGGTGACTCCTTTGAAGAGCCAGATGACGAACTTTTGATTACTGACATTATTGATTCACAGGACACCGAACTGTATCTAGAGCAGAAATATATTGTTGAACCTGAAGAACAGGAATATTACAAAACAACACCATCATTTACTTCTGGCCTAACAGAAGATATATGGAATGAGAGAATTGACAATTTTAGTTATGTCGAAAGAAATGAGCAGGTTATTATCGAGACTTTTGGAAATATTATTGATGATTCTTTTCTTCAGGAAACCATGCCCTCATATATTATAATGTTCGAACCAGATTTATCCTTTATAAGAAAAGTGGAACTTTACAGGGCGATACAAAAAGAGAATCCACCTAAGATTTTTTTCATGTACTATGGAGAAAGTGTAGAGGAACAGGGTCACCTTCTTGCCATTAAAAGGGAAAAGGATGCCTTTACAAAACTAATAAAAGAAAATGCTCAATTAGCTAGCCATTTTGAAGCAGAAGAGGACTTATCTCACTTCAAGAATTTAGCAGAAAGAAAAATGAAGTTGAACAAGCTTCGTCGAACAAATACAAGGAATGCAGGTGGGCAAAAGGGTTATCAGCATTTTACTCAGGATGTGGTAATTGTGGATTCACGTGAATTCAACGCAACATTACCAGGACTTCTATTCAGGTACGGTGTAAGGGTAATACCATGCATGCTATCTGTTGGTGACTATATTATAAGCCCAGATATCTGTATAGAAAGAAAGTCCATAGCCGATTTGATTGGTTCTCTGCAAAATAATAGATTGGCAGTACAATGCAAAAAAATGGTACAATACTATAAGTACGCAACGCTATTAATTGAATTCGACGAAAATCAATCTTTCTCATTGGAGCCATTCAGTGAAAGGCGCAATTATAGAAAACAAGATATCTCGACAACACACCCGATATCGAGCAAACTTTCTCAGGATGAAATTCAACGAAAGTTATCGAGACTAGTCATGAAATTTCCAACTCTAAAAATTATATGGTCCTCTTCACCATTACAGAGTGTTAATATCATTTTAGAGCTAAAGTTGGGCAGAGATCAGCCAGATCCAAATTTAGCGGTTTCATACGGTACCCATTTGAGAAAGAATTTCAAACAAAAGCCTGACAATAAGAAGAAAACAAGTAATGACGAAGCATTTTCAACTATAATGAATATCCCAGGAATTTCTAAAATAGATTATTTCAATATTCGAAAAAAAATTAAATCATATTCTGTCCTAACCAAAATGAATGTCATGGAGTTGAATGATGTCTTGGGAGATTACGAAACCTCTGTTAAAGTTCATGATTTTTTGCGAAAAGATGAAGAAGAAGAGGAACATGACGATAGCGACTAGATTTTCAAAACTAAGGGTATAACTTAATATATAAAAGTATTAAATACATAGCATAGTTTATTTTATACTGTTACGATTATTATTACAATTACTAAAACATATTTATTGTAGTGATATGTGATATCTTATATCAATGCTAACTAAAGTTTACTGAATACTTGGTTCCTAACACGGTAAAATAGCTCAATTTCTTTCGCAAACTCTGAATCTACAACAGGATTACTCAAAACAGCGAAAAATTCCGATTCACTGGGTAACAAGTTTGGAATTTTGAGGAGTTTCTCACAAGACTCCTTATCAACTGAACCCTTTTCAACCATTACTCTCAGTAATTTTACTGCCTGACAGCTTATCATTTTGTATAAAACCAAAGTTGGCTCAAAACTACTAGAAGTATTAGTTGAATGTTGCATTATCAAATTTTGAAAAAGCTCGTATAGCCTTCTTAAATTTAGTCCAACGTTTTCATAGGTGCTTAACCAGAAGCAAGGTAAATTAAAAGTATCCTTCTCTATATTTATGAACCCCATTATCTGTAGTAAGCACGTCAATGACTGTGAGATCAAAGGAGAAACCTGCTCAATAATATTTGCCTGTGTACTAATTTGATGGAATGGAATGACCGAGATCAAAAATGATACCGTATCATTTAATAGTTTCAAAGAGCTCTTTTCGCCATATTTTGCTATTAGATTTTTGGCAATTCTTATATCATCTGATTCATCTTCAAATCTGTCTAATAAGATACTTTCAAATAATCTCTTGTTCGGCTTATCTATAGATAAAAGTTTTGCTAAAAGATCAACGCCAAAGGCCTGATATTTCCCCCAACTTAATGAGTATTCCGGAAATGATAACCCTGTTAAGTGGTCCATATCATCTAGACACTTTTTTGGCTCACCAAAACTTAATATAAGCATTAACAACATGAATAAATCCACAGACGAAGCTAACTTGAGGCCATGAGAAATATTTGCCAAAATAATAACTGTATCCTTTTTAAAATTCAAAATTTTTCTTTGAAAAGTGATACTGTCATCCTTCAAGAAAAGAAGAAATAATAGATCGGATAAAAATCTCTTTAAGTAGCTATTCTTTGACATTATATCAGAGTTCTCATCAGAAAAAGAAATATTCCTCAAAATCATGGTGATTGTTGAAAGCTGATCATTTAATAGTACTCTTGAATTTTCCGCACCGCGTGTATTAATTTTCGTAAATGGGTCATCCACTTCATCTTTAACTCTTTTGAGTGACTCCAAATATGAGGGGATGGACAGAGAGAATGAGCCTTGCTCCTTCAAGGAATATTTAACTGCCGTTGGCAATAACTTCCAATGTTCCTGCTTTTTTGTGGACGGCAAAGAAGAAAGAGAAAAGTCTTCGTCTTCATTCTCATTTTCGAAATTTTCAATAGGAGAAGCGTCAGGCGTCAGCATGGCTTCCACCTGAGACAAATCTTTACCAGTAAGTGAATCAACCATTATAGTCTTTGTATCAGTGGTCTTCCCCTTATTTTTTTCGAACTTTTCTACATAGGCATTGAAGACATCATTCATTAGTTCATCTGTCCTTGAAATCGCGACAGACCTTGCATTAAGAAATTTCTCCACATCATACTCCTCACAAAAACCATTTGAAAAGCTAACTTGCTCCTCTCTCAAATTTTTATCCTCCTTGCCGAAGCACAATGAGTTTATGACATTAATACCGACACTGCATAAAGAGTTTAATATGGTAGGATATTCGCTTAATGCAATAGTTAAAACTGCGTCCGCACTGGCAACTAAAAGTGTATTTAAAGCTGTGTTAATTTCACCCAAATTATTGGACTGTATTGACATTGATATGGAATGTAGATTTATGGCGCCCAACTCCGGTGCGAAGAGGAATATGGGTTTATTTGAATCAATTTTCTCACCCACTTGAGAAATATAATTAATATCGTATCCATGGATTTGATTGATTGCTGTGTTTATTGGTTTGTAGTTTCTCCCAACAAATCTTTTGTATACTTTCGGCAATTTGGCTAACTCTTTTGCATATTGTTGCCTTATTTTTGTTTCCATCAAAAGTCTTTGTTGTTTTTGTTGTTCTTCTAAAAGCTTTTGTTGTTGTTTCTGAAATTCCTCCTGTTGTTTACGTTCTTGTTCTAACTCCTTCTTGGTCTTCTTCTTCTGTCTTGGTTTTCTTGGCTTCTTTGGAGCCTTTTCCGTAATAGTTGTTGTTGCTGTCACTGGAGCATTTGGAATGGGTACTGTATTTTGGGGTATTCTATTCGCCATATTCGGAGTGGTAGCAATATTTGGAGACAATGGAACTGATTTGTTATTGAAGCTCTGCATAAATTGTTGCCTTTTATTTGATGCTTGCTGCTGTTGAAAAGGCTGTTGTTGTGGTTGGGACGATACCATGGGTTGAGTAGTATTATTTGTATTCTGGTTTTGCTGATTCTGGACATTTTTCAAAAGTTCTTGTAAAAATTGAGTCAAAAATATTCTCTTTGATTGAGTTTCCTTCACACCATCTGGAGAGTTCATATATTTTTCATAAGGAAGCAAAATTTTAAAATAAATGATTTCTAATTGTTGAACGTCATTGATCTGAAACTTACTAGCTATTTGAGCCCAGAATTGGTTTCTAGAAACTTGTTCACTACCACCAAGTCTTTGTACCATTATATAAAGTAGGAACGGATTAATTTTCTTACCTTGGATTTCTGGGACTGCTTGGAACGGTATATTTAGTCTTTTGCAGTTTTCTATTAATGATTTCATGAATAATTCGAACTGTTTTGTACTCAGTTCACTTGATATTCTTTGTTGCAAAGCAGGGCTTAAAGATTGTAGAATAGCCTTTTGTTGCATAGCGTATTGCATCTGCTCTTGCGTGGTTGTTGGGTTAGTTTGATTTTGTGGAGGTGATCCCATATTTGCAGATGGGATTCTTGTTTGCTGCTGCGGTGGCGGTTGTGGTTGCTGGGAGAGCCTCTGTGATTGCTGTCGTAGCTGTTGTTGCTGTTGCTGTTGTTGCTGTTGCTGTTGTTGCTGTTGCTGTTGTTGCTGTTGCTGTTGCTGTTGCTGTTGCTGTTGAAGCGAGGCAAACATGGCAGTTCTCTCAGCAAATGCTTGATTTGGATTACTATTTGTATTTTTATTCGACGTAAAACTTGGATTATTGTTATTATTATTCAGTTGATAATCGTTATTTTGCAAAGGAGCAGGAGATTGACTCGTGAAAGGGGATCCTTGATTTGAGAGTATTTGTTGAGGCTGTGGCTGATGCCTATTATTATTGAGCATTAATATCTGTCTAGGTGTGGCTGGATTATTATTATTAGCGTTATTATTTGGTGACAGTATATTAGCTGGCGTTGGGACATTATTCGAATCTGATGCTGCCCTCATATTAATTGAGCTATTCATACTATTTTGAGGAAGCATTTGTTGTGCGGATAATGGTATTTGATTGGGATCTATTATAGAATTCCTAGCGAGGATGGCTTGTGGTGACAGACTTTCATTTAAATTTATCGTATTACCACCGTTACTCACTACACGATTAGCAACACGCTCACCTACATTACCACTGAAATCATATGGAGATCCCATATTCATTGTAGATTGTTTATTTTGTAACGAAGCAGCATTGCCAAACGGCGTCCCAGCAGATTGAGTCATTTCATTGATGCTACTACCGTTATTATTGTTATTCATAGCAGAATCTATAGAGTTTCTCATCTTTCCATTAGAATCATCCAAGGCACTGAATGGCTTTGGATCAAAGAAACTTGAGAAGTCATCGTTCTCTGCACTGTTATTCCCGCTATTACCATCGAAAAAATCCATTGCTGTGAATATTATCCGTTAAAGAAGTAAAAAGCCTAATTTCCGAAACAACAGCAAATAGAGAACCCCGTTATAAGTACTCTAACAATACTATCGCGATGAACTGCACTGATATAAAAGCAAAGCAAAGCTTCTCTTAGTCCTCTTCACTATATCATCAATAGCTTTGTTTATCTTGACTTTTCCCGTCTCTTCTGGAAAATGAACGAATTTTCCAAAGCAAAAAAAAACAGCTTAAGTATGGCGTTAAAAGTGATAAACTACTAGAATATATAGGATTTTACGTGATATGTGGTCGATTTGGGGGGATCTGTTAGTCCTCGTCGGATTCTGTGGTGTAGTCTGTGAGTGCTGCTTTGATATCCGTCTGTTTGGGTTGCAGAGCGTCTTCCAAGCGGCGAAGAGCGGTGTCATTTCGTTGAGATTTAAGTTTCTTGATTGCTGCTAGAATCAGGTCTGAGCGTGGGTTACGTGGCGATATGGAACGTGGTGTAGTGTCCGACGATGCAATTGGTGATGCATCTGACGATGCATCATCCCTTTGCCGTTTGGAGTTCCCAAAGTTTTGTAATAATTTTTCCATCAGATGAATAGAGTTTACTCTGGTTTGTTCTTCCTCTTGGCGTCTGGCCTCCGGGTCGGGATCATCGTTTGCCCACTTCACCAGCAGACCAGTGCTCTCAGTGCGGTTCTCCCACTCGTCGTCGTTTGGCAATAGCATCGTCTGGTTGGTCATGGCTTCTTTAGCAAATTCGGCATTTCTGGCATTCCTGAACTTAACAAATGCACAATTCTTGTTGGCCACGTACCTGATCTTATCAATTGGACCGAGTTTATTGAACATGAATCTCAATCTACTTTCAATCTGCGTCGGTTTCAGCGTTTTATTATTCAAAGCACCGGCAAGTCCGCCAATGTACAACGTCCTATTGCGTTTCCTGAACGAACCGACACCACCCATGTCGTCTCTATACTCAGCAAACTTGTCTCTTCCAAAACAATCTTTGATATCATTAAAACTTGTCTCTTCTTCAGGAACGTGATGCAAATATTCACATTTCGACCCCATCACACAGCATCCTCTGGCAAAATATAGACAGTAAAACGCATCATCTGCGGCTCTAGTCTTACCAGAGTCCCTTGTGGGATCCAACCTAAAGGGACTCACAAATCGTACCGATGACGATGGTCCATGCGACCATTTATTGTACCAAACATTGAAAGTAAGACCTGTCTGCGGAGGCATTCCACTCAGAAGGTCTTCTTCACTGATTTGACGTCTCGCCAGCTTCGACTTCCACGACATTAGTCTGGTTCAATCACTGTGGATGTGTTTGTCTGCTATCCAGATATCAGTATGTTTTTCAATATACTTTTTTCAATTTGAAAGAGAAAAAACTAAACAAATTTGATATTGAAACTGTCAATGCTCGAAGATAAATCATGTCTATATTCGCATTACAGTTCAGGTTGGACGATCTGGTAGTATCTTCTGATGATGAAGATGGAAATTCGCAGTTTTTAGAGACGATTTCCACTCCTGGATCGAGTCCCAGTAAAGATTCCACTTTTATATATGATTTCGAGAGATCAAAAGATGCTGTTCCCCAATTGAAACTGCCCAAGACACCTAAAAAAGATGATGTGGATATGAAATTGGATGAAGATCTGGAAGAACTGATGCATTCTTTGAAACTGGACAGTAAGATGCCGCTACATCTCAACGAATCGATGGCTTCCACATTTGCATTGTCATATCTGAATACAAGAAATCGTCCTCATGATGAAAAGAAGTTGCTGACGGGAGTCGAGGTCACAGATGACAAACAACAGCCTACATCAAGGGCTAAACTGGAAAAGGTACTGGATACGATGAGTTCTTCCATCACACAAAAACTGGCAGTTTTAACTAAATCAAATACATCTCAAATTAAGAAAGTGAAAGATTATAAATTGAAATTGGAGCAAGAACGTAAGCAGAAGGAGGATGAAGAACGTAGGCGTATTGAATTGGCAAAGCAACGTGAATTAGAAGAGGCAAAGCAACGTAGATTACGAGAAGAAGCGCAACGACAAAAGGAAGAGGAAGAACGTAAAAGGAAGGAAGAAGAGTTGAAACAACAACAACTGAAAGTTAAGAAAGAGAAAGAATTGAAATTAAAACAAGAAACGGAAAGAAGGCAAAATGAAGTAGCCCAAAATAAATATATTACAAATTTTGATCAAGTCTCCAAGACATTTTGGCATTATAAAGAAAAAATTGTATCAATAAAACGGGACGTTGTCGAACCAGTGAAAAAAGCTGATAAGGAAACCAGAAATATATTATCTAAACATAAGAGAAAGATAAATCCAAAATTCGGTCAATTGACAAATTCAATGTCACAATTGACAGCCATCGCTACAGAATTGGACTCCTTGATTGCCCAAACCAGAGATAATGATTTATGCTTCAAATGGATTTTAAATTTTATTGCAAAAGCCATCGTCCATCAGGCAGAAACTGAGGTCAGGGTCAAACCAGAATCATCTTTACCCTTAGCGAAATTATCCCTGTTCTTAATGGGGAAATTCCCAGATCTCATAGAACTTTTGATGGCCAGATTTGTTAAAAAATGTCCCTTTGTCATTGGATTTACTTGTTCTATTGATACCGAGCAAGGTAGATTCAATATGGGCTGGAAACGAAATTCTGAATCTAAATGGGAAGACGGCACAGTCTATGATGAAAGAATGAGTGGTATGATGACATTATTTGCAGTAATAACCAGATTAGATCCACTCTTGCCCAATCAACAAAATCCTTGGTCCATGGAATATTCGTGGAAGATTCTCGCTAGAATTGCCAATGTTGATCCCAAACTATTGACTAACACACATTTTGTTGTTCTAGGATCATGGTGGGATGCTGCAGCGTCCAATTTCCTACAAGTGTTCGGGAACCAAGGTGCAAAACTACTGAAATTAATTGGTGATGACTTAACATCATCTGTCGCTGAAAGAAAATATGTTGGTGCAGCTAGACTAAGAATTCTGACCGAAGAATGGATGACGAGTAACATGATAAAATCCTTCCCTGAGATGGATCAATAGAGCATAGCCCATCCCTGAGTAATAATACTAGCATGTATATATTTCATTTATATAGTGTTAATTTTTCATTATTATTATGGTCATCGCACAGTATAGAAAGAAAAAAATAGAGATATGACAGGGGAGCTCTTACGCTGAGCTGTTACAACCAGAGGAACTTAATATTAATGACCCATATACGTACATTACTTCGATGGGATGTCGTAGTGTGGCTCTTTGTGTTTAGTCTCTTCATTTTTCTAAACTTCTTTACTGGTTCTGATGCTATTATTATTGACATCTTAAATTTTCCATTTATTCTGGGTACCTGCTTCATAACGTTAAGTTTATTGACTTCTGATTTCATATCACCATCGTTGCATGAGATATCCAGAAATGTATTTGGTATGTCTGATCGAATTTCTGGCATGACTTTATTGGCGTTGGGGAATGCTATTCCGGAGATTACAACAACATATCATTCTATGAATACAAATGTTACCTCACTGGCAATAGGTGAGTTATATGGAGGTGTATTTTTCCTCCTTACAGTAGTATTGGGTTCAATGAGCATGTGGAGCACTATAAAAATTGGTCGTATCCCTGGAAATAATGTCAATTCTATCGTATATGACAGAGGAAATTATTTCCAGGATGTCATCACATTATTAGTGGGCTTAACTATTGCGACTGTTTATTTGCATGATGGAAGGCTTAGCGTGATAGAATGTATATCGATGGTGATTATGTTCATAGTTTGTTCGTTGGCTCTGGTTTTCAATAGTAAGGTTAATGAAATATCTGATGGAATTGATAATTGTTGTTTAGAAAATGAACCTCTAATCCCACAGGCTGCTGATAGATTTAACAATGAGGAAGAAAGGAGAAGATATGAAATTAAAGTAAGAATACGAAAACATATGAGACAAAAATATCATGGTTGGGTGAATATTCGATTGAAAGATTTTCTGGCCATTTGGGGGAACCAATATGACCTAGACGATGAGATAAATACATTACAACCTTTATTGAAAAATGTGCGCCATGTTTCATTGGATAATCATTTAAGGCCCAGTCTACAGGGTATCAGCCCATATGATAGACCTGTGACAGCAAAGTCGTTGAGTTTTGATCATTTACCGACGCTGTCGCAGGATGTTTTCGAAAGTGGGAGCGACATCGAATGTTCAGTAACGCCAATTGGTACACACACTGGAGATATAATTGAAAACGACACTGACTTGACGATCTTACAGCAAGCCGTTTTTCTTTTGACCGCACCTATCTCATATTCATTGCATTTCGTAATTCCTACTCCCGTAGAAACGCTTACACATTTGACAAGATTACAGATCTACGTTCTCGCACCTGTCATATTTTACTGGTCTGTATTAAGTTGGCAGGTGACGTTTCTGGTAATGCCAATAATGGCGATTATGTTAAGAATAGCTTTATCATTCTTCGAAACTAAAAAAATTCTATCTATTATTACATTTTCCATGTCATTAGCAACAATATCGGGAGTGGTCCAAATTATTGTCAAAGTATTGACTAACTATATTGAAAAATTAAACCTAGAGGGCTCATTAATTGGGATGACAATCCTAGCATGGGGGAATAATGTTGGAGATTTAATTTCAAACTTAACATTTATAAAGATCGGAATTGTTGATATTTCCATGGGTGCTTGTTTTGGAAGTCCTTTACTTTATTTTTTACTTGGCATCGGGGTTGATGGTATTTTACTTACGTTATTGCAAAAGAAAGCTATTAATTTTACATTTGATTCACATATGTGTGTCTGTTGTCTGGGGATCCTTGTTTCTTTTCTTACTTACATAGTGGCGGTTCCATTAAATGATTGGAAAATTGATAAGAAGATAAGCTGTGTCCTGTTAATGGATTATATTACCATCAATGGGATTAATTTATTTATCCAAGTTTCTAAATAAATAATGCATAAATTGAGACATATATAAATAAATGAATGGATGTGATGAGAAATATATATACATATATGAGTATTATACAAACAAAATTAAGCCTCATTTAATCTTGCTATATTAATTTCATCAAGGATCTCTTTTGCACCATTTGATATCATTTTGTCAGCCAATTTTGCACCACAATCGATTGCATCTTCTTGAATAACATTGATTTTCTTTCCGTAAACATCTTCAACAAATTTGACACCATCCATATCAGTGACAATTCCTTTCAAAGTTAAAATCTTTGTTTCTCTATCATAGGATGATTTGACACCAATTGGAACTGAACAACCACCTTCTAATGATCTCATTAATTGTCTTTCAGCGAGACAACATATGGTGGACTCCACGTCAGAAATGCGATGCAAAATATTCAAGACCCTTTCATCATTCGCCCTAATTTCAATGCCTAAAGCACCTTGACCCACTGCATGGTACATGAGAGACGAATCTAACTTGGATGAGATTCTATCTTCGAAGCCCAATCTAATCAGCCCGGCTGAGGCCAAAATAATACAATCGTATGGGGATTCTGAGTCATCTAATTTGGATAACCTAGTCTGGATATTACCTCTTACACTTTCATACTTGAAGCCTGAATATTTTTTCTTCAATTGAGCAGATCTTCTCACACTGGAGGTTCCCACAACAGAACCCGTTGGTAATTGTTCCAGCTTGGTAAAGCCCCGCCCTATGTTTTCTTTTGACATCACTACACAATCAGAGGGGTCGATTCTCTGCGTTACACAGCCTAATTGGAACCCCTCAGGTAATAAAGTAGGCATGTCTTTCAATGAATGAACAATGATGTCCAATTTTAAACGTTCATCCTGATGATAGAGATAATCTTCCAACTCTTTCGTCCAGAGGGCTTTCCCACCGAATGAATACAATGGTTTAAACTGAATTTGGTCACCTAGGGTCTCTCTAGTGATGATCTCGCAACAATACTGCGGGAATTCATTTTCAATAAGACTCTTAACATGTTCAGACTGCGTGATAGCTAGAGCAGATTTTCTACTACCGATACGAATGATCTCTTGTGTCATGTCACTGGTTCTATAATAGCAGATTTCCAGCCACTGGCTAGCCTAAGTATGTACAACGAACTTGTATGTGTGAGTGACCGATGAATAACTGTTCGTTTAATATATGTGCATCGCTCTGAAAAGTTTTTCAATGGAAGTACATTGGCTAATCAGGCAAATAAGAGGAAGATAGTCAGATCATCCTGTTCGCCATTACAGATATCGTGGGTTACGTTACCTTCACCTGGGTTGAAACAGTGCCTCAGAGGACTTTCTATGCGTGTAAAGCATGTTCACGTGACCACGAAATAAGAAGAATTCGGTACCTGCATATTTTGCTACTGGAGGGTCACAGATGGACAAGACGGTAAGCTCAGGGAAGCAGCAGCACGTCAGTGAATGTTATCGTGAAGTTCCCTACGTAGAGAAATCTTGTGAATAGCAGTGGCAGAAGGGTCATCCCCAGAATTCATTAGACGGATGTCACGAGCCGTAGTGGATCAACCCTTTACATCAAGATACATTCAAGATGAAGGACAAAATCCGATCATTATGCGGAACACACACGCTACCACGACGAATAGAGATGTCCCACCCCTTTGTGGCATCCCAGCATATATATATAGTGTATATGATTCATTCAGAATCATGGATTGCTATGTCTACTTGGTAACGGATCCATCACTAGCAATGCAAGGTTCACGTAAGCTTCCAAAGAGTCAAAATCATACCCATTCAAGGGAGCAATTGAAGCACAGTTGTCTGCAAAATGATCTCCTTCTTTGGAAAAACCCTTTAAAGACGTGCAAATATTTCTTAATTGCCATTTCTTCCCTTTTACTATTCAAATTCATCAACAATTTCATATCTCTGGCATTCAAACTGTTCTCCTATATTCTATTTGCAACTGGTTCCATTGAGTTCATTTCAACCAGGGTGCTTGGTCAGAAGCATGGTATTATTTCAGTGTTTGCTCGTGAAAACCATTTGAATGAGGTCAAACAACCTGACTTGCACGTGAAGGATAATGTATGTAAAGCAGTGGACTCCATGCAGAGGAAGCTAATTGACCTAGTTATACCTGCCTCTGTAAAGAAAACTATAAATACTGGTTTAGTGCTTTTCATACTTCATAAAGCCATTTTACTGACCTCCGTCTGGTCCGTTGCTTTGATGTTGGTTATAATGCTATTTACGGTGCCACTATTTTACAATCTATATTTTGAAGAAGTACATTCAATAATGGATTATGTCTATGATAATTACATTGAGGCGTGGATTAAAAGGTTTAAGAAAAAGACAGACACTATGGTGACCAGGACTAATGAAAAGCTGGGAGACCCAGTTCACAAGTACAAAGAAAACGTTGTTGAACATGAGCCTGTGGACTCGAAACCAGGTGACGATGAAATGATATTGTGAATATATATTTTAATAGGATGAAAAAAAAAACAACTACATACTATGAAGTAATTCGATAGCTTTATTATTACCTGAATTCGCACTATTTGTTAAATGAATCTTGGCCAAATTTAAATCGGTTTCACATCCAATCCCATTAAGATAGTAGTAACCAAGTATTAATTCATTTCTTGGAAATTTTGTCTTATTATTTGCATGACAGCTTCTATGAATCCACTTGAATGATTCAGTATCATTGGGTTGCAAAACATTCGGTATCCCAGTCAAATACCACCCACTAATTCCCAACATCCCTATGACATTAGGTTGTTTCTTACGGTCAGTACTTGGAGTAACAGATTTGATGTACCATGCTAGGGACTTGGATGCATTCACGGGTAATCCCAATTCACCCATTTCATAACAATGACCCAGTTTCCATTGTGCTAGGGAATAGTCATACAATGTAGCACATTTATGATAGTATGTCAATGCCTTCTCATTATCTTTAAATTTGGAAATATCACCATCAAATTCGGCAATAATTTTATCTTTCAAACTAGGTATCAAATAATCAAATTCGTACAATTTACCCAATTCATAACATGCTTGACTGGAATTACCAAATTTTATGGACATTAATAACCAATTTATACCTAATTTGAGATTCCATTTCCCCTTCACAACTTCGTAAGTATAAAATATACCTAATTTAAACATACAATCACTATTGTTACAATTTATCGCACCGATCTTGTAATAGGCGAATGCCTCTGCCAAATGATCGATAACATCGTTCGGTATACCCTTTCTAAATTCAAAACTTATACCTGAACGGAATGCACAGTCTGGATGACCTAATTTGGCACCTTCGATGTAGTATCGTAATGCCATCGAATCATCTTTTCTTATAACTTGATTTATTGTGTTAAAATCAACTTTTACAGGGAAATTTTCTGGCAAACTATGTGAATAGAAGCAACCCAGAAGATGTATTGCCTCAGGAAACTTCATATTCGCCAACTTGGAAAGTAGCTTAAATGCGTATTCCAATATGACTTTCCTATTGGAGTCTATATCACGTTCGTCAGTCAATTCTCTTGACAATCTCTCACAATTAATGTTATAATTTTTAATAAATTTCAAATCCTGAGATTTTATAATCAATTGTTTGAACCATTTCAACTGTAGATCCGGATCAAAAGTCGGTAATTCCTTGATAACCTCATTATACAGCTGTCTATACTGTATGACAAACTCATCTTCCTCCAAGGGTTCATCCACCGTCAAATTGTCCATCATATTTTCCAACGGTTCCATCTTAATATGTCTATTGTAGCGTTCTTCCAACGAATTCATTTCTCAATTTTTTTGTTCTATTTCATAATTTGAACAATTATACACCAGTAAGGCCACTCAAAACACGTTACAATGCTCTTTAGCAGGTATATTTGCTCTCAAAATAAACCGTTTGGCTGAATCTTTCAATGAGATGAGATCTTCGTATTAATTAATTTTCTTTTCTGGGGTCGAAGAAATAAAAAAACATCAAATGGTCCGGGTACTGAGTAAATCACACTATCTCACACTAAGCAGTTGAAAGTAAAGCATGTTGAAGATGATGCTGAGTGGGTCATCAGTGGCGGTGCGTGGGGCATATGTGATGGTTAGGAATGGTGGTGGTGGTCTGCTTGGGGCCAGGCGGTATGCTACTGCGGATGTGAGCCGGAGAGTGTTGAGGTTCCCACCTGCTGTGACGGCCAAACCAGGCAAACTGAAAAGGCATGGTAGGAATACAGTGAAGCCAGTGGACTCTAGAAAGACGTTTTTGGTGGACCTTTACAAGTACTTGATGGAGTCTCAGAAGATGGTCATTCTTTTGCATTATAATAACCTTACCAAGGTGGAAGACCATTCTTTCAGGTACCGAGTAGGGTCGATCAATCAAGGTAAATTCTACCAAATCAGAAACAATTTGTTCCAAGTATATTTGAAAAACTCTAGGAGACAGGATCCATGTGCACCATTGACCCTCAAGGACAAGTCATTGTTGCAATGGAACCATCCTCTTTTACCTTTATTGTGTGGTCCCACGGCGATAGTAACGTTCAAAGAGACAGATCCAACTGCCATTGCAAAACTAGTGAAATTGCTGGCCACTATGGGCGATAAGTTACTGATGATTGGGGGTCAAATAGACGGTGAAGTGATGACCAACGCTCAGTTGCTGCAATTCAGTAAATTACCATCAATGCCACAGATGCAAGCACAGTTAGTTAACCACCTACAACTATTAGCAGGTGGTCACCTGACACAAACGTTAGAGGCAAATTACAGAAATCTCTATTTGACCTTAAAATCACATTCTGATAACATCTCCAAAGAATAAATGAATCTTGTAATATATCGTATATACGCTATGTTTTCACTTGTAAATATGAACACCTTCTCGTTCTAAAAGACGTTTCTTTACGTCAATGCCCCACCTGTATCCCACAAGATCTTTCCCAGATGATCCCACCACAGAATGACATGGCACTAAGACTGCAAGCTTATTCTCCCCACAGGCCCGCCCCACTGCTCGACATGAATTGCTGGAACCCACTTCCTTCGCAATTTCAGAGTATGTCTTTACTGTACCTGATGGAATCTTTACCAGTTGATCCCATACTTTCTTCTGAAAATCCGTACCAAACATATACTCATATTCAAGCTCAGGTGCCTTCTTACCGTCTAAAAGTTGCATGTACTGTTCACACATAATGTCCATCGAATGCTTACTGTCCTTTAGTAAATAGTAGTCTATCTTCTTGGCTTTACCCAATTTTTTGAATGTTTCCTGTGCACCTTTCAACAAAGTGGCTTTATTTCTACCTAACGAAACATATACAAGTCTATTCTTTCTTGCTACAAGCAAAGCCTGCACAAAATCACAATCCAGGAACTGATACGTCAAACTCTCGTGCATTTTTCCAGCCTTGCTTTCACGTCTTGCTTTCACGTCTTGCTTTCACGTCTTCTTCTTTTCATTAGATTTCACATTTTTTTCACTTGCAATTTTTAATATTCGCTATATATTATGTCTTAATTAACTAGTGATATGCTATATATTGTAGCCTACAGGCTACTGCGGTTGTGTGAGTCTATGGATCCATACGATATGGCATTGCTCTCAGCGTCGTCACTTCTGCTACTCATCCCATTTCGTCTAATAAATTTATTTACAAAGATTGATATGTTTTCTGAGCCTCTTCTTAGGTTTTTCAAGACCACCTTATCTTCTTCAGTTTGATGCTTCTTGAAATTCGCTACATCTTCAATAGTAGGTGGCTCAATTAAGTTACTAGTTCTTGATGCATTGAAACTTCTTATGCTTGAGCTTGGTATAATTTCTATCACGCTTTCCTCATCTGCAACGATTTCACCATTATTATTAGTGTCACCGACATCCTCCAGGGGCAGCCTTATCGTGTCATAATAGTATTTACGAATGAAATAGAAACTTATACCGATGCACGTTAAATTGAATAAATAAATCCATCGTGTATTGCCTGGATTATTCCAGATTAAATATCCAGCGATAAATTCAAAGGCTGCATTGATTAGAAATCTTAGCGTCATAGCTGTTAAAATTAATCTAAATTCGCTACCAGCTGCTGCCACTTCAAATAAGTAGGTGACAGATATTGGTGCCCATGTAAAACCAATAATGATCTGGAAAAATGCAATGAGTAGACAGCTGATATTGGGTATGTTGCTTATTATCAAAAATAGCAGTATGATCATTAACATCGGTATGCTTAATAACAGGATTTGCTTTTGGTTAAGCTTATTTATTAGATGCAAGTATATTTGGCCCATTAATGCCAACACATGTACTGTGAATATTGACGCTGTGACTAATAAAGTCTCCGTGGTATCTTTGAAATTTACTATAACCGGCATGAAGATGTTAAATAATGTCGTACCGTTAACGACTGTGAAAGTGGATAAACTTAACATTATTAACAGTTTTTTCTTTGAATTGGCAAATATATCTCTTGCATCGTTTTCCTGGTTTGTGCTAAAGGGAATTGCCTGTTTAATTCTCTGATATTCTCTTTTTACCTTTGGATGGTTAATGTCACCATTATTATAAAGGTTAGTTATTGCAATGAACCCTTCCAAATCGAAATTGTTGGACAATAGCCAATATGGTGTTTCGACAATAATTAGATACGAGACGGTTAGGACTACACAACACAATATGGATTGAATTATTAATACAGTAGGCAAATTACCACTAACCATTGCATAACATGTCCAGATACCGATACAGAATCCAAATAGATAGTTTGCAATGAAATAGCAAAGCAATCTGGTTCGATTAATGAAGGTTAAAATTTCAAAAATATAAAATGGCAAAATAAAACTCAATAGCCCCATACCGATGCCCAAGAGTGATCTTCCCCCGAGAAATGCCAAATGGGTCAAATCATCATGAAATAACAAGCAGATAACTGAGCCCACAACCAAACAAAAACTTCCAATAAGTATAATTTGTCTCCTTCCATGAGTACGTAAATAGCCTATCCATTCGAATGCAATCAGACTCAAAAATGCAAAAAAATCCATAATGGATACACTGACTGCAAATTCAACTTCTGTATGCGATGCTTTGTTCAATTGTAGTAACATCCCAGGCAATAACCCATAACAGAATCCAATTGTGAAATTGAGTAGTACAACATTCACAATTAAGAACCACAATAGATGATCGAAGGAGCCCTTTTTCAACTCTAGATCAGAGCTCACCTGGTTCAGTATATGTATATGTTCTCCTCCAGAACTAGTAGAAAGAGATAAGTTTGGTAGACTGGAAGGATATTTTACTACTACGGTACTATCTCTGTAGAGACTATTTCTTCTTGATTTGGACTCTAGATGCATTGCATTAGATTTATCGAAGGAAAAAATATCAGGATCTTTCCTTGGCAATGAGGTAAAATTTTCATCAGTTTGTTCTTCATTGAAAGCTCTGGCCCTTCGGGAGCCTCTTTCAATCACGTTTGCCATTGCTTATTATCTCTACTACTTCGCCATTGTAGTATGAAGTGTATCTGAAATTTAATATTCGGACTTTATTTTCAATATTTAGTCAAAAGCTCTTCTCTAATAAATATCATAGAAACAGTTGATAGGTGTAGATTGGGCATGGTAATCAGCCATCTGTAATGGCCGACTGTTATATTTTTACTATTTACAAAGATTTATATACAAATTGTGGCTACTTTTTCTGTAGCAGCTCATCAAATTTTGGAATTAATGACTGAGCCACTGCAAACGAAAAGACTAGCTTGGGTCCTGTGATTAATAGCTTGGGGGTCAATCCTTTGAAGAATGCTGTTATTCCTTCTGATTTGAGCGTATTTTGTACAATTTTCCATCCACTTTCACTACTATTGAAATTTTTATTTTGAATTCTTGTCTTGATGACATCTAATGGTGCAGAGATAATTAATGATGCTGATGCGCCAAAGATCGATGAGATAAAATTTTGCGTCCATGTAGCTTGTGTGTAGTCCTTCAAACCTAAGACATATTCCTTAGCAAAAGCATTACCACCGAACAAAGCGAATGAACCAGGTGCATTTCTTGCAGCAGTCCAGCCCCATCCTTTATACAAGTTACCCAAGCCTTCTTCTTTTAGAATCTTAACGAAATTTCTTCCTTTGAAAGCATCTGGATTGGTTTGTCTCTTAATCTTAAGCACATCCAAAGGTAATAAAACAATTTCACCAATACCAATGAGAGAACCCGCAGTTGCGGATCTCATGGCCTTACCGGTCTTTTGTCCAAATGCAGCATTGAAGTCGTTTTCAAAGTTCCTATTCAAATATTCATTGACAAACGGTTGACCACCATATTTATAGACACGTTGTAACACTTTGTATGAAGCAGCGTACCCTAATCCAGGAAACAAAGTGAAAACTCTTTTCATGAAATTGATATCTGCATATTCACGGAATATAACTGAGTTTAATTTAGATAGATTTGTAACTTTTGTATGATTCGACATTAATCTTTTTGATATGGTGTCCACGGGGTGGAATACACCGATTTCTAGGATACCTGCAGACGCAGAACCTAACAATCTTGCAGTACCACTTTGCTTTCTATCGTCAGTAGCCATTTGTTGGAGAATTGCTCGAATACTTGGACGTTTACTGTTGTTTTTGATCTTTCTTCTAGATCATCGAATTTGATGTTTTCATTTACATTTTTCCAGCTCGACAAACAAGCGAAACTTGTTATGTGGAAAGCCATCACGAATAAAGATATATATATTATTGAACTAATTGAAGCATTATATGAGATTGAAAAATATATGTTAGCTATCAGGTTTGCTCGAAGTTGAGACGTGTTTGGGGTCGATTTCCGATGGACGAAACGTGTTTAATATTGTATTGGGTAAAGTTACTGGTTCATTCGAAGCTAGATCTGACAAGTGCAATGTCGGAAGTTTGGTTGGTATCGTTGATGGCGTCCTGTTGGGATCTTGTTCTTGCAAAGTAATGTTTGAAGCCGTTAGTTGTGGTTTCGAGAGAGGCGATGGTGTGCTCTTTGGCACAGTGCGCAATTCAGTACTTGAATTGGCTGGTAATGAAGGGCCCAATATTGGATTCGGTAATATGATGTTTGAGATTGTTGGTGATGTAGCTCTCGAATTAGGCATTACAGTTGTACTCGCTAGCAGATTTGGTAATGTGGCATTTGTAAAACTGGCAGACGTAGTCCCTGAATTCGAAATTGCAGTCATACTTGCTAGTCGATTCGATGATGTCGTCCTTGAAATTATCGGTGATACAGTTCGAAGATCAGAACCTAGTGTCCTGTTTAGGGAGTGCTTCAGTATTTCCATTCTTGAATGAGAATTTGCAACTGTATTTGTCACTGTACTTGATAATGCGGCGCTCGTGGCAATTGATGATGCATTACTATTCGGTAAAAGGTTATTCCTGATTATTGATGAATCAGTCTTTGACACTGATTTCTCATCGAGCATTTCTGGTTCTTCATCGAGCATTTCTGGTTCTTCATCGAGCATTTCTGGTTCTTCATCGAGCATTTCTGGTTCTTCATCGTCCTCATCATCGATGATTATTGTTTCTGTGGAAGCACCTTTCGTGACTGCTTGAATGGTCCCTGCTGATTTTTGTGTTTTTCGAGGTAGCGATTTTGTAATATTATTAATGGTGGTACCAACACCTTGTTGTGTTGACATCTTTTGCACTTTATCCTCATTGACTGTCAACAGTTTTTTTATAATAGTATTAAGTAAACTTAAAGAGTCATTTTTGTTGATTGTTGGAGTCAAAGTATCTAAGGCACCAGAAATTTCTGTTAAAAGTATACTCGCTATTTCTTTTTTCACTTCTATTGAAGATTCATTCCATAAGTCTCTCCTGTAACGTTTGATTTCCTTGGCATGAGTACTTTTTAATTCATTAATAACCATTTGTGATTGCATAATCGTTGTCTTTGATTTTTTCTGATATTCATGGATTTTAGTTTGACTCATTTCAATCACATGTCGCTGGGCAACTTGCAATCTTGCCTCTAGAATTCTTCCTTCCAACGTGTGCTGTAGATTGTTATTTGTAAGTTTGTGCTTCATCGAGTTATCATTTGAAATTGGCGAAGGATATTGTTGTTCTACGTCTAACGCTTCCAGGCTATTTGATTCAATTCTACTTTTAATCTCGGCTTCCTGTTTCTTTAATTGAGAAACTGCATGCTGTAACAACCCAATATAAGATTTGCTTTCGTCGAGTGCCTTTTTGGTACTTGAATTTTCCAATTCCATGTTCACGATTTGATTTTGTAGACTGGAGACTTTTGATTCATGAAATTTGTGGAAATCTTTCATCAGTATATGAGCATCGATTAGTTTCTGTTTCAAGTCCATGACAAATGAACTCTCAAAGGAGATATCATATGAAAAAGCAGGTGGATTTTCAAACTTTTCTATCTTTTTATTTAAGTCATTTATCATTGACTCAATCTTCCCAGAATCCACAGTTGTAGCATGGACCAAATCATCAAATTTGGATTCTGAACGATCCAACTGATCCAATGTATTAGTGTTAAAATTATCTAGATCTACAACCAGCTTATTGAGATTATTGATTTGACCATATAGACTTGAAAATTTGATCTGATTCTCCATGAGTTCATTGCACATGATCTCGTTCAGAGTTCGTGTATCTGAGTCAACATTCTTCTTCCTATTCGTCTTAGTAACTCTTCTTTCAGACCTTAGCATGCTTCTTTGAGCCACAAATGTCCTCGTTGTATGATTCAAAATAATGCAGCAAGTCAAGTTTTTCCAGTTGATTTAAATGTGATGGGATAAGCACAAGTAATGAGAGGACAGCGAACTCGAAAGATGACTGAATAACTAGTCAAGGTTAAGCATATGAGCTTTTAGGTATTATACAGAAGCTTGAATAAATGTTTTGTAGAAGACTCAACAGAATATTTCGTGAGTGTAGTGAGTTGGCGAAACGGTGCAGCAGGTACACCATTTCCAACCTGTCGGCTATAAGGGATCTGTGGGACGGGGTATGGTCAGTAGCACTGTAGCATGTCGTGGTTATAGCTCAAAATATTTGCCATGTAACGATAAGATATATTAAATTGCACTGTAGCCCAAGTGTGCATTTACCTGTGGCATTCACCTGTGTCATTCGTATCCACAAATCACGTGCTCCTTGTGGCATCGTGTGGCATTCTCTGCCGAACAATGCCACGTGTGGAAAATCCCCTTTCGATTCCGGAAAAGTCCCCTTAGGGAAGCATCGAGAATTTTTTTTTTCTTGGAAGCGTATATATAAATACAGGAAGAGCAGTCAAATATGTAGTGAAACAACTGATGTTAATTGGGGACGATAAACCAATACTGTCACTGCGTCATAATTGCTATCCTTAGTTGTCTATATTCCATCTTTTTTTTTTATAGTTCCCCTTTTATATTCACCACGTATTATACACAAGAGTCATCATAATGGTTTTCGGTGTGAGAAAGGAGTACAGAGCACCTGATCTGTCCAGGTATGATTATTACTACGAAAACCTCGGTCAAAACTACAACAAGAGTAACAGGCTCTCGAGGGAAGCAGCTTCCGCTTCCCTGTATCACAGACAGAATCAAACGAAAAGGACTCAATCTTTGACTAATGAAAGTGCTTACGTTCAAAATGTAAAGAAATTTGTTTCTGCTAATAAAGGAAAAGCTATCAAACGTAAAGACGCAACAAGAAGATCAAATTCAATGGTGAATCAACCAATGTCGAGGACAAATTCAATTACAACTCAAATTACCAAAGTTAAGGATCAACAGGGAAGAACAAAATCTATAACGAAGAGAACGGTGAAGCGAATTAATGGGTACGAATACATCGAGACTGTTACAACAACAACCGATGTTAAACCGTTGAAAGACGGACATGCAATAAATCAAGATCATTTTAACGAATTTAGTGATAATTTTATCCGTGACGAAGCCAGTAACGTGATCGAAGAAGAAGACGAAGAACCTGAAGTCCTCAGCGCAGAGGCTTTTGCTCCAGATATGAATAATCCTTATCTCGATGATGTGGAAGATGAATCCTTCGTAGAACCACGGAGTGAAAGGCATGTCAATCGCCCATCAACGCCTTTGGATCAAATAAGTAGTGTTTCCAAATTTTCAGATGCAAAAGAATATATTAATCAGACACCAGTAAGGAAAACGGAGAAAGTTCCAAATAAGAAGGTCGTACAAAGGCGTGTACAACGGGAACCACAACGTCGTTCTGTCAAACCAATGTCAGAGCAGGAAATGTACTTGCATGCCCTTGAAGTTGCAAAGCAAAAAGTCTATCAAAATGGTTATACGAATGAAAAGCCAGCTTCACAACCTAAGAAGAGTGTAATGGGCAAAAGAATGACTTTAAGATCTCCACAGCAGCAGCAACAACAGCCGGTTAGAAAAGCTTCAACACCACAACCGGTTAAAAAGATACCAACACCACAACCTCAATCTAACAAACTGTCGGATGAAGAAATGTATGCCAAAGCTTTGGAAATTGCCCAAAAGAGGTACAACGAATCTCATGACGTTTATCAGAGATCCTCAGAAGAATTTACAATGAAGCAACATGAGAATATAGAAAAAAAAATAGAAGACGTAGAATTACGTGAAAAAGCAGCACCTGTACTTTCAACAAAAGATACTACACCAAATAATATTCCTTCATCTTCCACCTCTAACAATAATGGCCATAATAAATATGATAGCCTTGAATCTAACGTGCATACAATGCCATCGCCCTTACAAACATCTAATATTGCCCCTGAACCACGACTTGAGCCCATATCGAGAAAACAAACTTCCGGAAGTAATAGCACGAGTCATCATAGCAAATTCAGAAGTATGTTTGACAAAATAGTGCAGTTCTCAAATGAAAATTCAGGTTATCAACCTTCTAAAAAGGAGAAAATGAGATTAGAAGAGGAACTGCCTGAAATCACAACGGTTGCTTCTTCTCATGGCGCAACGACAACTCTACCGGTTGAACAAGCATTGTCAGTGTCCTCTTTCACTAGACAAAACAGGCCCTCCACGGTCACTAATCAAACAACAACAACAAGTATTTTCACTAATAAGCCGGAGGTCATTTCACAGAGTGATAATGAAAACGAACCTGTGGTAAAGAAAGCAAGTAACGGCAAAAAGGGTAAAACAAGTTTCATAACAAAATTATTCAGGCGTCATAAACAGACGATGACAAATTAATTTGGGGATTTTAATATGCTATATAATATTATTTTAATTTAGTTTTGTATTTCTTAGGTATAATAGTTTTTATTTTTTCTCTAATATGGTTTTCAAAGTATCTGTATCGAACATATTCGAACCTTCTTTGAGTACATTAGCCAAGAGTACCAGGGATTTATTGGTAAAATCGCTAGATTCTCTCACTGCATTGATATCATCACCATAACTTTCGAAGAGCAATCCTAAGTAGTCGTTTTTTAATTTTTTATTTGTTTCTTCCCTTTCAAATAATTTTTGCTTGCCATCTTCCAGCGTAGCACTAATCTTCTTGAAATCGAAATTATCTCTACCTATGTTTTTATTCTGTGTTATTAATTCTGTTTTGGTAAACGATATATTACTCAACTTATCCTTTGTGGTATCATCCAACTCCTCTTTCAAGACAGATTCCTTCTCTTTATCAGATAGTTCCACATCAGAAACCTCAATCTCCTTATCTTCCTTCTGAATTTCTTCATCCATTACCACTTCGTTATCTGATGAAGATGATGAATCTGACGATGAAGAGTCTGAAACATCGGCTGTTCTTCTTTTCTTTCTTCTTCTACTTTTCTTATTACTATTACTCTTAACCACACTAATATCAGCAGCAGACATCCTCAATATTACGCCGATATTCCTTCTTCTTCATTTACTATTTAGTAGAAACTAGTCACTGTGATGATCATCGTTTTTTTGAAAATTTTCAAACTTTCGCTCAAGAGTGAAAAGCGTCAAATCTATTTACTATACACGGTATCAAATACTTACAGCAGTCTATCCATCTCTACCAATGCATAGTCTAATATATAACTCTGTTCGACCAAATTGTCGACTCTTGTAAAATGCTTCTGTGTATATGGAATAATACCGTCAATCAATTGAATGACACCTGGTATTTCACTCAGTTTCGTTATGTTATGCTTTTGTAGAATGCATCTGAGCGTTCTCTGGGCAACGTTATGTGTACGTGCGTTTGTGTTCCAATCCCTGCATCTTTTCATCAGTAGATACAGTTGCTTGTCATCTAATGTAGAAATAACGTGGTCCAATTCCTTGTTGAATATAGATTCTTTGTCAGCCTCGTGTTTTGTAGATAAAGATTCTCTAAGAACGTTGAAGAGTCTCATTGGATGATCCAAACTGATGGCTAATAAGAATGCATTGGTCCAGTCCCTTTCGTTCAAATAATTTTGTAAGGATTGTTCCTGTTCAATTCTTTCCTTTTCCTTTGCCATATCTTCCTCCCTCTGTTCATCTGTACAGTCCCTCCAAAACTGGAACACACCATCTGCATCTGCACTGACAATTAAGTCACCGTCATTTTGAACACACAATGCCCATATTCTATTATTGTGACCATCTAGAGTACTTATGCATTCACCATTTGATATATCCCAAATTTTAATCAAACCATCTGCACCAGTACTAACGAGCTGGTTTTGTTTATTGATAAATGAACATTTCTGAACAGCATTTGTATGACCTTCTAATGTTTTAATGACACTGAAAGTATCTAAAGACCAGATTTTTATAGTCTTATCACCCGAACAGGTAGCAATAATTTTATCAAATTGACAAAATGAGACGTCCCATAAACCACGTTTATGATTTGATAAAGTTGCTACTGATTCACCAGTTTCTAAGTCCCATATTTTGCAAGTCTTATCGTAAGAGGCAGTAGCAAAAATTGAATCATTTGGGGATATCGATAGCGCGTTAATGTCCTTTTCATGGGCACGACGTGTATACTCGGATATTTTAACATCATGAAATTCTACTTCTTCATCTCCTGCTGAAGGTTTTGGTATCTTCCACTTTTTGATAGTTAAATCATTAGATGCTGTAAGTAAATATTCAGGATATGATTTTGGCATGACATTTGGTAATCCAACCGCTGTAACAGATGATGAATGGCCTGAAAATCTTGCGTATTGAGTAAATTTTTGTTTAATGGTGTTGTACTTCCAAACTATCGCCGAGTGGTCCTTGGAGGCAGTAGCGATCCATAGCCCGTCTTCTGTGGAATCAATGGCATTTAGTAGATCTTCATGGCCTTCATACATATCTACGTCGATTGGTAAAAAGGACTCATCTTCATTCCCATCACTCTTATTGGTATTTGGAACGGGTATCAATCTTAGTGTTGGTGAATTGGTCGCCAAAGCTAGGTGTTTCAAATCTGGGCCAACAAATGTCATATCTGCAATGATCCCATGATTACCGGCAATACAAGACTTCGAACTGATTAGCTCGTCTTCTTCTTCTTCCAATGCCCCTTGTACATCAATCAAATTTAATGATTGGTCTGACATAACTAAGTAATATTCAGTTCCATTCAAAATCGGTAGGACACCAATAATAAATAGTTCTTCGATCGGTTTTCTGGTTCTTTTTATTACTTGACCATTTTTTAATGATATGACTTGGAAAACTGCATCACTACCTGCAGTATAAATAAAGTCGTGATTGATGAATCCACTTGATTCGATTTGTTGATGAGCCGGTATGGTTTTTACTAATGTGCATTTTTTCTTTAAATTGAATTCCCAGAAGTTTACAATATTATCTCTCCCACCAGTAACAAGTTGTAAGACGTCGGTATCATTTTCACTTTCAACGATATCAACACCTCTGACAGGTGAGGTATGTTCTTGTACAGTATGTATACATTTTCTCTTCACTAGATCCCAAATCTTAACCATACCATTTGTGTCACCGGAACATAGTAACCAGATATTACTGTTCAACTCACCAAAAAATTTCAAACTTGATATGGTACCACCATGACCTTTTAAAGAGTGTGTAATGTACCCATTTTCAATGTCAATAACTACGACGCTACCGTCAGTACCACCAATTGTCACCAAAGTAGATGTTTTATCACAATCGATAATGTAAGAAGGAGACGAAACTTTCATCGATTTAATAATCTTACCGGTACTAACATTGACTATTTTCAATAATTGCGCTTGTGAAACAAAAATCAAATATTTTCCATCGGGTGTCACTTTTAAAGCTGTAATTTCTTGTTCATCATTGTTCGAAATGGTGTGTAGAATCTTCTTTACTGGTTTCAACTGTACAATTTTAATGTCATCTAGTATTGGTGTAGCCATTACTGACCCATCTTCTGAGACAGTGGCTACGGCCCCACTACCAGCATAAACTGGATCTAACGTAGTATTCCTATAACTACTCTTTAAGTCCATTTGATCCACGGTTAACTAGATATCGATCTGTCAAACAGTTGCCAGTCTTTATTACTTCTCTTGCGATGAGATGAGCTTTTTTTTATAATTTTTCAAAAATTTTCAGATCATTGTCCACGGACACATAGTCATTAATGCAAGCTATAAAATAAATACGAGAAACCTTAAAATGAATAACTATTTTTGAATTTATATATATGTGTTTTTGTAAGATAGTGTATATCGGATAGTCTTGTGGTGTCAATTTTGTAAAAAAAACTATTAACAATGCAAAGGAATGGGGTTTCCATGGTGGAAACCTCTGTTTGATAGGATGTGTTTTTATTGTAGGACCTCATTAAATTCGAAAGTGTCTGAAGGGCCCTCATTATCAATTATACTTTCTAAATTGGCAAGTGCAGCCTCACTGAACAACCCATTCTTCGTAAATCTCAGGTTTTCTGCTGCAGCTTCTGCCATGCTATGTCTGCGTTGCTTCCATAACGATGAGGATGTATTTTCGAAATCGTCAAAATCGACTGGGGCGGTTAACGATGCTAGAATGTCCGCATCAGCTCCAGCAATGGCATTTTCATCTTGGTGTTTGTCGTGTGCCAAATCGTTATGTAACATTAGTTGAGAATGATGGTTATCCAATAGAGAGCTGTCATCTTTTCCAAGGATTTCATGTATTTCATCAATGCCTACACTCTTGAGAGAATCTTTCCTTTGTGAAGAGCCCATATTTTCGGTGTCATAAATATGATCACTGAGACCCTCGTCAAAATCTGGTAATTCGGAGTGTGACAAGCTCTTGCTCTCATTTACCGTTGTATCAGTTGGACCCTCGTGGAGATCGTCATTACCAGTAGGATCACTTGTGGTTGATAACTTCTCTTTTTCCATCCTTGCTCTCTTTCTTCTCAATTTCAATAATTTTCTCTTTTTCTTTAATGTTCTTTTCTTCTCAGTTCTCTTTCTTTGTAATTCTTTCATTTTATCAATCTTCTTTCTTGTACGTTCTCCGCCAACATAACCTATAGGTACTTTTTTAACAGATAAGCTAGGAGTCAGGTATTCGTCATCGTCGTAAATACTGACGCCTTTATTTCTAAAAGCTGATAGAGGTACCTTAGGTTTATTATACCAATCAGAAACTGATAATGTTTGATGAGATGGTGTATCTTCACCTTCACCTTCCTCTAGTTCACTCATATTTAATAGTTCATTTAATGTCATATCTTCGCCCGATTGTTGTTCGGTAGATGGAGGTTCGGCTAATTCAGGGCTTTGAGATCTTTCCTGTAACTGTTGATGTTCATGAATAAGAGCATACAAGGATTTTGTTGACAGACCATCAATGATACTAAATGGTTTGTTGTTTGTTTCCCAAGTACCCAATTTTGGTGGTCTTAGACCGACAACATTAGCGCTCACAATTTCTTTGGCTTTGGTTCCAACATTTCTTTTCCGTAAGTTTGGAGGAGGTAAATTATCATCCTCATCAGTCGATTCGTCATCGACATAAACAAGAGTTTCTAAAGCACCATTTGAAGCGTCCTCGGAATCTTTAGAAGGTGTTTTGTCGCTGAAATTTGATATCTCATCATCGCTATAACGGAAGTAGAAAGAATCCGGGTCCAAGTCATCAATGTCAATAAAAATATTTGTTGCACTGCTATCATCGTCGAGCTCATCAAAATCATCTGATTCGGCTGACATATCGAATTCTGAAGAGTCGTCGTTATCATCTGAATCAATTGCCATGAGTTCTTCGTCATCGCTGGGAAGTTGGGCAACATCTAGTAAAATATTGTCATAATCATCGTCTGAATCACTAGAGTCAGAATTTTGAACAGTATATATTCTGGTACCTTCTGTCTTAGTTTTATCTTTATCTTGTTCATCTTCATTATCACTATGGAAAAAGACGCCGAAGACATATTCATCGCCATCCAAGCCCGGTTTACTCTTAGCATTCTTTCTTAGCATTTTTCTAGCCTCGATACGTTCTTTTCTTTCTCTTCTTCTTGCCTCTTTTTCTTGAATTCTTATTCTTCTTTCATCGTTTAGTATTAGCGGCAAAGATGTACTGTTTAAGTTGAGTCTAGGTTCATTTTCTTCTTGATAATAATAGAGGTTAGAAAATTTGGGGTCTTCATAAAAAGGCAAATCAAAGTCTGTCATTATTTCATCTTCATCATCTTCTTCATTATCATATTGATTGGTTGGTTTATTATGCTCCATTAAATCGGTACTTTCATCTTGAGCACTATCATCGATAGAAAGGTTGTCATCATTTTGCAATTCAGAGACAATATTGTGTTCCTCTTCTTCAAGCACAGGTAAGTCATCATCCCCGGTTTCTAAACCAGTATCGATCTCACCAACAGAATTGTTGCCATCATTTATAATACTGAAATATGCATCGTGATCAATATCATACTCTGACTCCTCTGAGTCTTCAGAGAACTCTGGTACATGTAATTTATTCAACGTTTTAGAAACATCTGATAGGTTTTTGGATGGGGTACTTTTCCTACTTTCTACAATCTCTTCGCCAATATCTTCTTCGACACTAGCATTAGACTCTTCTTCTTCTTCCTTCTTTGGTGAAAGGTCTTTATTTGTCCTTGAACCCTCGGGTACAACTTCGTTATTATTGTTATTATTGTTTTCATTATTATTGTCTTTGTTGTTGCCATTATTCGTTTGACCTCTTTTTATTGCAGATAAAGCTTTCATTGCTCTTTTCTTTCTTTGGGCTGTTAACTTGACAAAATCTATATTTTCATCGTCAGAACTACTATCACTGTCACTGTCACTGTCATCATCATCGTCATCACTACTTGTGTCCGTTCTATCGTCATCTATCGCTTCATAATCTGAAGACAATGCATTTTCATTAGATTCTTGTATCAGTTTACTTTGTTTGCCTGTAGAGTTATTTATGACATTATCAGCACCACGTCTCTTCATTTTGTTCTTGTTGGAATGTGGTCTATTGTTGTGGCCATCTCCATCACTTACATCACTTAAAGATGAGGAATCGGAACTGTAGATTAAACTAAACCTCCTTGGTCGAGCAGTTGCTGGGAGTCTTTTCCCTCTTGTAGGACCTGTACCAGGAGTGTTTTTGCGAGGACTTTTCCTTCCTACCATTGATATTCTGATGATCTACTTTATGTACAAAAAGGGTTTTATTATGATTCGATAGGCTAAATCAACAGTTAAATGCAATTGTTATGGCGGGTTGGTGATGGATTAAATCAAATAAGTGAACGGATTCTTCAGCTTTGCTTAACCATATAGTTTCCTGTGAAAAAAATCACTCTATTATATTATAGTCCAATTAGGATGGAATAGACTAGGTATAATTTTTTTTACACTTTTAAAATTTTCGCCTGCAAAATTTTTAATGGTTCTTTCTTTTTTTTCATCACAGTATTCTCCCAGTATAAAATTTTTCACTGTGAGATTTTCAGTTTCACATACAAAGTGAGCGAATTTAATTCGGTGTTCATACGACATTTTTTGTAGAAGTCGAAAAATGTCATCTCATCGAAGCTTCAGAACCGCCCCATTTATCAATGACTTTCCCTTTCTGGAAAAGACGTACCGATTTGGCAAACTTCTGCCTCACCTCGACGAGTGTATAAGCCCTAATATAGGGTTGGAAACTACGCTAATTCAACGGTTCAACATACACTCGGCCATATCATTGCTGGTTTTGAAATGGCATCCAGTGTAACTTTATGTTGCTACTGGTGTTGAAAGTCAACCATGTCTCTCAACACATCGTTCTAACTTTCCTCCGTGAGGAATTTTCATGTCTTATGTGACAAAGTTGCACCAAAAATGAGTACCACATTCCTCCCATGAGTATCCCGTCTTGTTAGTATACACCATATCGAAATAACTGTCCCTCCTCTTCTGGTTCTCTCAGGACTGGCTTCATAACATCAGGTGGAAGATAGAGAAGGTCGGACGGGATAAATCGCAGAACTATGTTGGTGTTCTATGCTAGTTAAGGCAGTGAACGATACACTAAACCATGTAGGGTTTTCCAGGTCTAAGGGCTACTTGACGATGGATGTCTTGTGTACTATGGCTAACAGTGATTTTTTTTGCCGCCGAACTCCAAAATGAAGTGATCAGACGCTAGCAGCATGGGGTTTTTTCGAAATCCAGCCTAGTTGAAGGTATTAGTATGTGAACATAGAATGACTACCGGCGTATTAGTGGAGTTTATATGTTATTCTCACCTGAGAGTTTCCCATAAAGTGTCTGTTAAGTTTTCAGATTTGCGCGGTGCAATATTTAAAGGTAGACCTTGAAAAACTATCATCCCAAAGGGAGCTTATACGATGAGCATAAGAAGCTGTCCAGCGTTATGAGTCTTGCGAGTTTACCTGATGACGTGCTAGGAAGAATAGTGAGCAGCACTGGTCGAGCTTTTTGTGGTGTGAGTAAGAGGCTCTATAGGATCCACAATGAAATTTACAGGCATAAGATATTGCAACTATTTGAGGTGGACCATCCGATATGGGATTACGTTATTGAGCCTCTAGAGGAGTATTTGCAGGATCTGGACCCACTGCGAAAGCCAGCAAGGTGTCTCTTATCAAATGGTTTGTCTCAAAACTGCAATTACGATTTAGGGAAGTTCCGCAGTATATCTCACTCTTGGCATATTGTCTACAGTGTATTGCTATCAATCAATCCGATAAGAAATATCCGCCTCCTACGCACTGAACCGTTCCATGAGTCTTTGATTGCTCTACCGTACCATTTGCCGTTGGGAAGAGTGCCATTCAACGTATGGATTGCACTTCATGGTTCTGTCGAAAGGAATACAATAAGGGACACAATTACCTTACTGAAATCAACACAATCTACGTGCAAGGAAGAATTTTTCATGGTGAGCTATATAGAGGACTGGATAAAAGAACCAGGATTATATTGTATTAGATTAGGCTATATTACGCAATCACTAATAAATTCCTGCAGGAAACGTCATTGTGAATATCTACCATTTATAATTAATACTTCACTTGCTAATTATGACACGTCCAAAGACAAAATTGAAAATGTTGAGTTGGTCGGGTATGATTTTGGTAATTATTCTCATATCAATGCAGGTACCCCATGGATCTTTATGCAAACGGAAGTCAAATACAAAAATTACATCTGCACATCATCTCAGACAGTTTTAAATGCAAAACTATATGAATTTTCCAGTCATAATAGCAAGAGAGATTCATGCGTTGATGAGCTATGCGATGAAACCGCAACTATTCTCACAACTAGTAGTATGAAAATTCCAGTGAAAATTTTATCCAAATATCCCAAATATGACTCTGGAAATGATGAACACGTGAAAATATCAAACCCATCTTTGCCTAGGCTAATCGTTTGAATTGAATTATCGCTGGCATTATTATTATTGTAGTTATTATTATTAGGGACCGGGTGACACATCTTCTATGATTCCAGAATTTGAAAAGTTAATGGAGTAAAGAAGTAAATGAAAAGAGCTACTGTTATTATTCTTGATGCAAAAGAACTGAATGCCAAAAGGATATAACTGTTATTGCGCATAATGGAAGGGAATTTTCAAAAACGAGATGTTGAAGAAGGGGAAGTGACAAAGAAAATAACGGCTAGTAGTAGTAATGCAACCATACAGGGTGCTCAGGTATCTTCTTATAATGCAAGGTTATACTGGCCAGATATAATAAATACACCAGAGAATCAATGGACGTTCACCTGCACTGAGATAATAGAGAAATTAAACACTCTAGGGACAGCTAATAATGAATTAAAAAAAAATATGGAGACATGTTTGATGTATTTTTATAACATGAAAAAAAAGCTGAACCTTTTTGACCACACTTACACGGCATCAAGCATATATTTTTTCAGATTCTGGTATGTGTATGGTCTGCCTTCTTCACTAATCAATTGTATTCACATATCACAGGCTATTTTAGTCACTGCCTGTAAAACAATGGAAAACAATAGGCCCATTGATGTATACGTCAAATCCACATGTGAATTTATGTTACAAATGATACCTGGTTTGAAGAACAAATATAATATGGATAAACTCAAATGGGAAGTGAGAGATAAACTTGTAAAAAATGAGAAAAGAATTGTTTGTTCATTTGGTTTCGATTTAAATATCGATAATCCAAAGGAAATGATAGAAGAAATGTTTAGTGGCTTTTACAGATTCTCAAGAGATTATGATCTGTCTAATGAATTCCAAGAATCCTTCCCTAAAATTTTACAAGAGGCTAGAAGTTTTATAATTCAGGCAGTCACACAACCCATTTCGTTACTCTGCGATGGTTATGACTTTGTGTCCTTAGCATTAATATATTGTGGAGTACAATATAAGAGGATGGTTGATAATGAATTCAAATTTCCGAAGGACTTCTTCTCGAAGAGGTTTCCGAGTAAAGTCACATCAGAGAAATTTGCAAACTTCTTCACTGATTACAGATTACTGGAAGAGAATTTTTTCGATCTCAAAAGTAATAAAAAGGAGAAGCTGCAAATAAGCAAAGAGGAAATAGATAGCATAATTCAGGAAACTCCTGATGAACCAAAAAATGAAGAAGAACCTGAAAGTGAGCTACTGCTTACACAAAAGAATTTGTACGATTATAATGCAATTAAATCAGGTGAGGTTAAGCAAGAACTCTTAGATCACATAAAAGTTAGAGTAGATGCATTATCAGAGAGAATTACAAATGAGAGCAAAAAACGTTCAGCAACGGAATCAACAGAATCACCCTCTAAGAAAGCGAAAGTATGAGACTTACTGTTCCTCCCCATTCCTGCATTAAATAATTCATTATATATGATTAATATCGTCTCTTCTCACATCCTCTTTTTCTCTCCGACATTGCAGCAAAGTCGACTCAAATTTTTGCAGGTTCTCTAGTAATTCAGAGCATATTTCGCCATTATGCTCAATTGTACAACTTTTCCATAGATTTATCCAATAAGCCCCGAGCTCACATTCATCATCATCACACCTATCTCTCAATTGTGTAATATTTTTGGGGAATCCATGATGCCAATTACTTTTAGCTTTCCATTTCTTTAGTAATTTTGCATTGCAGCTATTTTGGGTATTAATCTGATCTTTTAATTCATCAACAAGAATTAGTGTTCCGTTTACACTTTTCAGAAGTATTTGTGGTAAGTGAATTGTTGCAATGTTGTACTGTACCTGTAAAGTTTGCCAATCTTCGATAATTGTCCTAACCAGACTGGAACACTCCTCAAAAAAGTCGTAACCATAGTAGCAGCTTTCTTTGGCATCAGCATTTTCCTCATTTCCCACCCTTTTACAATAAAATTCTTTCAAGCTCAGAAAGAAAATAAGAGCCTCCATATGAATCCCCCCATAAAGTAATAGGCCCTGTATAATTTTTTCCAAACACCTTAGAATCGAGGGATCTCCCTCGATTTTGAACGTTATAGCGATTACATACTTATTTATCATTTCTTCAATAGCATTCTTATCAGGTTTTGTTCCAAAATTGCAAGCAGAGTTTTTCTCCTCATTATCATCATCGATCTCTGTATAGATAGATAATTTGCCATTAAAGATTGCTATTCCTTCTTCGATGTCACCAATTGATTCAAAAAATTGAGAGATAAGATTTCTATCAAAGTTATTTTCATACCTCATTTGTGATGCTTCTGTACAGGTTAAAATATTGTATAGTAACCCTTGTAATATTCCAGCTTCATCCAAGGTACTACTAAGACTCTCATATGTAAACCATTTTGGACCAACCATTCTAGCTGCATATATTAGACATTTGGCACATAATATGCTGAACCACCTTTCCGTCTCTGATAAAATAATATCTAGCTTGTTTAGTTTCAGCTTTCTCAAGTAGGAAATCATTTGAAGGTACCACCGGCAAGAAATAAATCCTTCTTGTGGTTGACCATCAATGTAATAAAGGTATGACTGAAATCCTTTCAAAAAAAGAATGAATAAAATCTTGTCATATAGTTTTGGGCTTGATTTTTCTTCTTTAAGAATTTTATAAATATATTTTGGATGCAATTCAAAACACAAACCATGATATTCAGCATGTTTTTGAAATAATAACTCTAACATAGTTCTTCTATGTCTGCTCTCTCTGGCGAAAGTGGACTCTAAAAGATTATTTGGATAGCCTTTTATTAGTACCTGGAATAATTTCAACATTGTTAAAGTCTCATATTCTAAGCCCAACCCATTGAGTAACTTTTCTAAATCCAGTTTAGCATTCATTATAAAGGCATTGAAAGTGGATTCTGCCATAATTATTCCTAGAATAGACTGTTTTATTTAGCTGTTCTCATTGTAGCATTTGTGTCGCTTATGACAAAGAAACATATACAAGACCTGCATAGCAACAATTGTGACTGGGAGCTTTGCTCTTTAAAGTTAACACAAAAACATCAGGGATATCTGAAGTATGTTTGAGTTAAAAAATTACATATGTCTATTGTTCTATATTTACATAAATTCTGAAAGGTTGGTCGTGGTCATAGATGGTAAACCACCACCTAAGAAATCTAACATCATATGCATACCTCCACCGCCGCTGTATTCATCAACGTCTTGAGGTAGTACTTGTGAGACACCTTCTAAGAACCATACTTTGTCTTTAACTTCTGTGGTAAATCCTCTTAGCATTTTATAGTAACTTCTCATAACTCTCATTGCGCCTAAATCGCCAGTCATCAACAATGCCAAAAATGTTCTATCTAATAGTGCAGGGAAGGCAAATACCCTTAGTAAGAAATCTAATTGATTTTTCTCCCTATGTAATTGGTCTAAGTAGGCCAATGTAACCAAATAGGGTGAATCTATTTCTACTGGATACAAATCGGATATACTTTCATCAAAACATGCAAGTTCAGTGTATTTGTGGCTGTCTTGCGTTAGAGTTTCACTAAAGTGGCTTAGATCGACAGAAATGAGATTTGAAAATCTTGATGTTTCTGGTAGTGGCCAACAAGCGGTAAGTATTGTAACTGCACCTTTTACATGGAAAATCCATGCAGAAGCATTTGAGTCACTTGAGGATGAAGCATTTGCTAAAGAGTCCATTATTAAAATTAGGGCAGAAGCAACTAAAGCATCAGTATTTTCATCCGATATTTCAAGAACAGCATCACGTAGCAATTTGAGGGCCTCGAGCCGATGGTCTGAAACGTATTTTTCTAAGCTAGATTCTGTCCTCGATAGGTGAGAAGCGCTAAAACCAAGGATAGTATGCATCAAAAACGGATATTCGAACGCTAATTCCGGAATATATGTTTTCCAGACATCAGGTCCTGAGATTCCTGCACTAATGATAGTCTTCCATACTACTGAGCAGTAATGATGTAATAATCTTAGATCGACTAAATCTAGATTACTTTCACTAGATAATGTTTCCAATCTAGCGATATTGTTTTCTTGTATATGTGCAGAGGTATGGGAAGCACTCGTTGAAGGACTGACTGGCTTCTCGATGCCCTTTGAGCTTGATCTAATAGAGTCTTCTGAGGAGTTTTTATCCGTTAAAGTAGTATCCAAAGACGACTTCATCAATGGAGTCATTGATGCTAATGAGGACATTGTTGGGTTACTTTCCGCTGCAGAAGTTTTTGCTATTTTGTCAGGCCTTATGGTATTATTATTCATTTTTCTTACGATTTCTCGTTGATGTTGTTCCTGTTGGTGTTGCATATTAGCCAAAACCTCCTCCGCATCATTGGCCTTTGCTATTCTACCGTTTCTATTTATGTTGGAATTATTGCCTGCTGCTGTTGCACCATTATATTTTATACCTAGTAATTCTTGAAAATCAATTGGAATATTGCCCAAGTTTAAATCGAAACCACTTGATTGAGCCGAGTTCATAAGAGGTAGGTAAGCTTTTAAATTTTGTCCTAATTGACCCAACTTACTTAATTGAGACAAAGTTCCCACATTAAATTGAAATGGGAGTTGATTTTGCGTCTGATTTTGTGCTTGGCTTTGGGGTTCTTGCCACAGTTGTTGAGATTGTAGTAATTGCTGTAAGTTAGTTTGAGACTTGTTACCTGGTTTATTTGGTGAAAGCAAGCCATTCAAGTTATTTACAAAAGACATTCCATTTGTCTGAGGTCCCGGACTGTTACTCAATTCAAAATTGGGGAATTTATCAAAAGTTGAGGCAGTTCCATTTGGTTGTGATTGTTTGTTATTGGATGCGACTAAAGGTGGCAAAAGGAGCGATTCCATACTACTTGTACCTGGTGTGTTTATATTTAATGGAGAGAAAGCACTTGAATTAGGATTGTTGCTCCCATTTGCTGCTTGTGCTAACAATTGCGCTTGTAACTGTAGTTGTTGCTGTTGCTGAAGGAGTAACTTTTTCAAGCTGTCATTATTAACCTGGTCCAACTTACCAGTATCGTTTATATTTTCCAGACTGCCTGTTTTAGATGCTAATAATTTTGTGTATACATCAGCCAATGATGCACCGAGACCTTGAGGAAGCTTGATATTAGCAGTTTTACCGATGTCACTGAGATTAGTGTTGTTTGCCGCGGCTTCTGCTGCCTCAGCTGCTTTTGCAGCTTTACTCTTCCTTTTCCTTGGTTGAGGAGGTGAGTAAACACATGTCAATTTCATGTTACAACATTTAGCGCACATAGGTTTTGTTTCATCACATTTCACTCTTCTTCTCTTACAGTTATCACAGCCAGTTTTTGACTTGTTATGGAACTTTCTTTTCCCCGTTGATGTCTTGCTAACTTTGTTACTATCCAAAGATGTCAAATCCACGGAGCTTTCCCTTTTCTTAGTGAGTGGTTTCATTATTGAGTTCAAATCAATATTTTGTATAGTAGTGTTATCCATTGCCATTAAGGATATGGTGATTTAATGTAGATGAGAAAAACAAGGTTCTTTGACGATGTTAGGGCCCTGGGGTATAATTCAGAAACGATGAACGGGAATGATTGAAATGATCACTATAATATACTAAAAAAAAATACCAGCACAGTCAGTTTTCTTTCGAGTCCAACGAATTTTTAACAAACACTTGGCAGGTGAGAGATTGCTTCGAGCAGATTAATGCAGGACCTTCAGTAAGAAAATGACAGGCAGTTATTAGAAACATCCATTAACATTGTTGATTGAACCTCGAGGGACCATTATTCATCAATTTCTGACCATCTAAAGCTCGTTTCCCATCAATTGACAGTTCGTTAAACGAGGAGTACCTTTCTCCAAGGTTTCTCTGGGGCCGCACTGCGGATCTCTCGAGATTTATTCGATTCTGTTCTTTACGCTCGTTTATGCTTTTTTTTTTTTGGCAGTCTCGGCAAATTCTTTGTTTTTTTTTGCCTGGAAAATGAAGGCACAGGAACCCCTTCGTTTACCAGTGCCTATTTCGCTTCTTGGCTCGATGGATTTCGTTTATGGTGGAACGGACGTTGGTGTGTGGGTCAGTGATTGCGACATAAATTGTCAGATTAGCAGATGACTACCCGGTGGGATAAGTGGGATGGATCAATATTTTGAATGTACTTAGCCAAATGGTTCGTCTCAAATAAGTTGGGAGTCAAGATGTATATGTTATGTCTTGTTGTAAAAGCAATATCTGTAGTTATAATGTGTCAATTTTACCTGGAATGATGTTTCTTTGACTCAATTTTTCATTTATCCATCACCTGGTACTATTTTTTTCTAATTGAGTTGAAGTGGAGGTTAATGATGATGCCGCGGATTGAGCTTCTTTGATTCATGTAAGTTTTGACACATTCGCTAAAAAAATTAAAAAGGGAATAGTAATATGCATAAACTGCCAGTAAAAGCCATCTTTTTTAAACGAGCATATCAGAATATTACTCTTTGTACCTGAGTTCTTTTTTTGTCGTTGTGGTGTCTCTTTCCACGTTATTCAGGGACGATGCATTTTCCACATTTGCAGGGCGCGATCCATAAAGTCATATGACGTTGATGCATTAGATTGCATCTTCGTGGTCTGCGTGAAATTGCGGTTTATTCGTTGGACTTTTTTCGTCAAGAGCGTAACACTATTATTCAACATTCGGAAAACAGTTGTCGGGACGACATGATTAAGAAATGTAAGTGCGTAATGTCAGCATTTTTTCTTACCTGGTCCTGAGCCTTACACTATCAGTGTCTGTAATCTTGCTTATCTCAAGGTTTTTCCTGTCAATTGAATATGTACTTGGTCCCTCCACAAAGACCTAAAAAAATGTAAAAAAAGAGAAAGTGCTCGAGGTGGGGATTGAACCCACGACGGTCGCGTTGCTTTTAAACGATCTGTTTGAAAGATCACTTTGTACAGAAAAGCTCCCAGAATCGGGATGCCACTATAAGCACGAAGCTCTAACCACTGAGCTACACGAGCATTTTCGGAAGCGCGTCTTTTTTTGAGCCATATATAGTAAGCTATTTTTTTTAACCAAAAACTTAAAAACCTTGTATGAAGAAGCTCTTTTAGTGATTACTGAGTTGAGTTTATTAACAACCTAAAAAATGAAGTATATACGGAAAAATATAAATGGAAAAAGGAGAGAAAGATGAGATTAATGCAAAGATTTGTATATCTTGACGTTGTGATAATAAACGAAAATGTGGTCGTGGAATGCAATATACGTCGATGCTACTTATTTTACGTTTGGTCTCTTTTCCTGGTAGGCAGGAAGGTTGTCTTTTCTGGCTCAATTTGAATGCATGGCTGTCTCAATAAACTTGTAAAATCTTCCGGCATATTTTTTAGGAGGAATAGCACTAACCATATCCAAATCATGATTTAAGCCCCTCCAACATGTCTCCAATTTTTTAGTTAATGAATAATTTGTCAAGCAATCGATAATGCCGACATAATATACGCAGTGTTCATTGTTATTGTTCAAACCGTCTATCCCACGTACATTATGGTTCGATATTTTTGACTTTGTTGGTAATATTTCGTCGTTGAAATCTTGATCTACATTGTGAATTCCAACCAATAAAGAATAATCCATGGTATTTAATTTTGCCAACAAATCAACGTCCTTCTTCAACTGTCGTAAAAATGTGTCATTATTGAATGATCCATTGAATTTGATTTTTTCTTCCCTGTTTATCCAATTCAAATCTTTTAGAACAACGACATGATCATGTATATGTTTATCTGGGATTTTAGTATATCTGCCATGTAGCGATCCTTTCAAGTCAAAAGTGCTATCAAATTTTAAAGAAGGTGGGAACAAATTATTCATTACAATAAAATAAACTTTCCTGTTTTTTATTCTATTTTTAAATGATATCGGTAATTTTACCCTGTGTAATCCATAAAACTGGCAAATTAGGGTATTTGGATTTGATTTGATGTAGTTGTAGTAATAACGCAACGTCTTTCGAAGATGTAAATGTTCACTGTGATGGATAGTTTTAATGATATATTTGTAATCGCTTGAATAATAGAAGAAGGATCCACTTTTACCTGGTGAGTTCAGTTCATTCAAAATATATTTTGACGTCAATGATTCCAAATAATCTTTTTCATTGATGTTGAATAAATCTCGTAAAGATTTGAAAACTTTTGGCGCATAATCTTTGAATTTAAATGAATAGTTATTTCCAATAGTCTTTCTGGTCTCTTGAACGGGTCGCAGTCCGTCTTGACCAAATATTAATTTATTATTGTACTTAAAGTCTTTTTCTAGTAGTTTATCATTCTTTTGAAGATCTGTAGACATCACTGTTGTTCTAATTCCTGTGAGCATGTTATAAACAAGATTAAAGTTTACGTCTCCTTCACCTATTCTTTGACCAACGACCCTAGGTATCACCTTTTCTTCGATGGAATTTTCGACGGAAGCAGATAAGGCACCTAGAGAAGGGTTGAGTATTGATGATGATGACGAGGTAGTATTCGTTGTAGAGGTTTCCAGCATTGGTGGTAATGATGAAGAAACAAAAGAGTTTTTACGTTCGTTTGGCAAATGTGGAGGTAATGACAATACAGAAGTGTTGGGTATTATATCTTCTTCTTTTTCTATATCTGGTAAAGGGAAGATTTGGGAATGATGACTACATGATTTGAATAAAATATTGGAATGAATAGATTCAAAAGTATTTTTTCTTTTATGAGATGGTCTCTTGTTGGTATTGTTATAAGCTTTTGATATTCTCGAGTGATTTGACTTGATATTTTGCAAATCTGACTCTTGTCTTTTCTCCAAAAATGGGCCACTAGTAGGGTGTTCTCCCAAGCTCCCTTTATCGATATGTTCATACAGATCTGAATTCCTAGATTGTGCATTATTATTACTTCCGTTATAATGTTGAGAATAATCACTCAAATTTTTATTTGGAGGAATGGTGTATTCTTGAGAAGATGAGAGTTCAGTAGATACTCTTGGTATGGCACTTTGACTAGATGACATAGAGATGGAGAATGAATTTGAACTTCTTTTACATGATTCTTTTCTTAAATCTTTTTCCTCCTTAATGATACACGAATCCACTTCAGTGATTGTAGTGCTCATCAATTATAGGGTATGATCAAGCGTTATAGTATAATATGGTGTTTTTAATGATAGTACTATCTAAATCTTTACGATTCTGTCGAAGATTGATATCTGTTATGGAAAAAGGAAAAGGGTGCCGTTGAAGATGGTCGAAGTTTACAATGTATGAACGACGATATAAACTGTAGACTCACAATGATAATGCTCCGCAATATCTTTTAAAAGTTATTCTCAGAATCCGTAGGATAAGCAAATCCCTTATGATACTTCCCTTTTGCCAAGTCAATAATTAATATAATCTGTATTCTAAAAATATGATCGTTTGATGTTCGAACTATTGATGATTTTCCATTCCGGGCGGAGCGTTAAAAAAGATTTTCACAATATAGGAAAAAGTTTAATATTAATTAGTTGACAGCATCGAGAACTCGAAAAGTGCCAAATCTGATGAGGTAACTAGCGTAGATCCATCATTGGTTCGCATGAGCGAAATATTCTTGGCATATTGCCTTTTTCCTGGAATTTTTTTGACAGCTGGAAGTAGGTTTTTGAGTGAAATCTTGTTTCTTTCCAATTTGAGGAATCAGCTCACACGTGTAATGGATTTTGTGAGCCACTTTGGAATTATAAGCAGACAGTATGTGTATTAAGTGAGGCTGACTGGCTAAGGAATGATTGTATTTCAATGACAGCGTCTTAGTCTCGAGGCAAAGATGTCTCTTAGAAGTGATATTCCCTTGTCAAAGATAAGAGGTAGGTACACTCACTTCTGATGGGGAACGAACTGAGAAAAGTGTAGATTAAGGCTCCTCTGATTAGTACTTATCTCCAAAATCAAAATCTTTTTAATATATATAATCAATTTGTTTACTTTCAGCCAATTTCCGTCACTGACATTTATGTTGTAAGACTAGCAAAACAATAAATAATAGAAAAATGTTATTTCAAAGTACAATATTAGTGAACATATATATATATATATATATATCAAGAAAAGACATACCCATACACTTATCTGCGTATCCTCTTGAATGAAACTGTTTTTGATGGAATAACCTAGGTAAATTCCTAAACCGTCAGCAAGATAAAGGTTGCGCTAAAGGAAAGGTAAGAAGAGATGATGATAGTATATACCCGTCCCTCGAGGAGAACAATAATAGAGTGCTAGATGGCTAACCATTTGCGCCGTAATTTATATTGGTTGTCCATATTGACTATAATTATGAATTGGCCGATAAGTTTCAGATAAAATCAATACATAAAACTGTCATGAGATTAGTGTAAAGTTTATAATGAGAACCAGAAAAGTTCCACATTTGGAATAAAAAGGATCAAGTCACTTGCTTCAGTTAGAATATCTGTTATCTCAATAATACTAACACTTTATACTCACTTATGGGCTGCCATATATTTTAGGAACCATATTGGGAAATCAACTTTCCACAGGGTCGTTATTTATCATATACTTTCCGCTTATCTTATTCCATCTGATTCCACAACGATTTTTGAGTAGAAATCTGTTACTAGCGTTCATAACACATCGAAGCCTTAACATGTTTTCTGAATTTTTGTCCCGCAGATATTCTGGCCCAACAAATCCACTGATCTGATTTATTATATCTTTATTGTTGTTCTTAAAAATCAAACTGTCATCAAAATCACTCAAAACAAATTTGACGCAGCAAAATTCTTTCAAAAGTATGTCTTCCTCGAAGAAGTAATTTCTTTGAGGTTTAAAATTTGAGAATAGTTGTGGCTCGTTAGGGTATAGGCTAATAATATCATTAACAAATTCAGCTAGCTGGAAACAAAAGGCTTTGTTTCTGTGAGCAAATTGTAATACTGGTTGGTTTGATTTAATCCAACATTCGATAATCCGAATAATTGCCAAATACTGGAATTTGTCCATTTCCTGGCGCCAACATTTTCTAACCTTAGCGTTAATAACTTCAGTGAAATAATCGAAACAGAACTCCAGATACATGATATGTTCACTTTTAAGATCTCTTAAACTGACATAATTGATAGCAACTATTTTCCCAGAGGATCCCTTCAACATTAATTCAAATCCGCCCATTAGAATAATAACGCTATCAAAAACTATATCAATAGCATTGAGGTCCTTTTCAATGGCCAAAAATAAATGTCTTCTCATATGGACTATCTCTACCCCATTGAATAAAATATTTGGGTCTTCCTCTCTAAACCAATTCTCCCTCTGAAAATAATATCCAAATAGTGCCAAGAAATAATACTGTAATTTTAGAAGTCCTGCTGTCAAATCATCTTTTTCATTATCCAAGACTTCTTGCAGTTTTACATTGAATAGTAATCTTCGTTTATCTTTCTTATTGCTAAAAAATGAATGAAATTCTTTATTTGACTTCAAATTAGGTATTCTTGTTAATGTACCTCTGAGTAACAAATAAATTGCGCGATGGAAGTTCTTGCTACAAAATTCAATAGAGGCGAGTTCGTGATAGGAAGTACCATATGCTGGAAGAACCAACACAGCATATTTGAGATATCTAACGGACTTCTCATAGGAAGCTGTAGTTTTGATAGTTTCGAGATAACTCTGTTGAAAATGTAATTTCCCCAGTATAAGAAGGCATTGATGCAAAATAATGACTAGTATAGCTACATTATCGTCATCAATGTTCTCTGCATTGCTAAAACCGACAAAACGTTTCAAATTAAGTAGCCTCAATAGTTTTTCAGGGATCTGCCTAGAGATGTCATTGTTGGTTACCAAAAATTCAATAATACCGTAATAAAATTTGTGAAATAATTTAAACGTCCTTCTCAGTTTGCATCTTAGCTTTCTGAACTCTACTATAGTGGAGTACTTTTTTTTTTTCTCGAAGCCCAAAAGTGTAAGCTTCCAGGCTCTAAACCACCCCAATATTGGACTGATTACGTCTTCCCAGACTGAATCTAATAATTCTGGCAACATCTGTACCCCAGAAGAACTCTTCTCTGTTTTTATCAACTTAAGTTCATCTGTAATTATTCGAGTAAGACTTCTCACCACAAATTCGAAGAATTTGAAGGCCTTAACATCATTAGTGAAAAGAGTGTTTGCAGCCAAAATGGAATCCAAATTTTTTTTGAGATTCAGAACAGTATATTTGGAAGCATTGTCATGGCTAGGTTTAGTCATATATCCATTGAAAAAATGGCTCCTTTCTTTTGCTTAGCAATAGCGTCAAGTGGCCGAATTGAAGCTTTCTTAGTACTTCATAGAAGTTGATCTACTTGAATAAGCTTTCTTGATTGTTGATGTTCCTAACGCGTAACGGGCATCGAAAGGTAAATACTATTTTTTTTTACTTATCTCATAATGACATATATTTTAATAAATAGAGAAAATTACTCATTAGCGGTACTGAAGCTCACTGGAGGGATTTAATCGTTCACTATACTGTGCAGAATTCAATAGTCAAAAAAGAGAGCAACCAAATGAAGGTACTATGCGTTGCTGAGAAGAATTCAATTGCCAAATCAGTATCGCAAATCCTTGGTGGCGGTAGGTCTACTTCCCGGGCGTCAGGCTATACTTATGTTAAGAACTATGATTTCAACTTTTATGGGTTCCCATTTGCCAACAGAGAGTGCCAAGTGACAATGACCAGCGTTGCAGGTCATCTGAGCAGTTTAGATTTCGATAATAGCCAATACGGCTGGGGTAAATGTAACATTTTTGAACTTTTTGATGCACCACTGAGTGAATTAATGGACAAGAATCAACAAAAGATTGCAGAGAATATCAAAAGAGAGGCTAGAAATGCTGATTACCTAATGATCTGGACGGATTGTGATAGAGAAGGTGAGTACATTGGATGGGAAGTGTTCCAGGCTGCACAGAAGGGCAATAGACGACTGACTGATGGACTGGTATATCGTGCTATATTCTCGCATTTGGAAAGATCCCACATATTAAACGCAGCTAAGAACCCTGGAAAATTGGACATGCGCAGTGTAAGTGCCGTGGGAACCAGAATAGAACTAGACTTGAGGACTGGTGTTTCATTCACTAGGCTACTAACTGGAACAATGGGGAAAAAGGTACAAGAAGCAAATAACATATCCAATGATAGGTCGAACGGTAACTCGAGAGCAGGCAATAAGAATGAAAAGGTCATTATCTCATACGGACCTTGCCAGTTTCCCACACTGGGCTTTGTAGTAGATAGATATGAAAGAATCAAGCATTTTACACCTGAAGAATTTTGGTATATACAGTTACAATTAAACGACGAGGCTAATGGACTTTCGACAACGTTTCAATGGGATCGCGGTCACCTCTTTGATAGACTCAGTGTTTTAGCACTTTATGAAAATTCACTTGAATTTGCAGGAAATAAAGCAAAAGTTATTGATCTTCAATCGAAACCAACTTCAAAGTATAGACCTCTCCCTCTAACGACAGTTGAACTACAAAAAAATTGCGCGAGATACCTAAGACTCAATGCGAAGCAGTCATTAGCTGCAGCAGAAAAATTATATCAAAAGGGATTTCTTTCCTATCCTAGAACAGAAACAGATATTTTCCCAGCAACAATGGATTTGAGATCATTAGTCGAGAAACAGGCACAATTGGACGAATCGACTAACTCCAATAAAACGGCATGGGCATCATATGCTGCAAATTTAATATCAGAAAATCCAGAAACAAATAACAGGTTCAAATTTCCACGTAGTGGTTCTCATGATGATAAAGCGCATCCTCCAATTCATCCAATTACTAGTTTAGCGCCAAACGCACAAATTGATTCAATCGAAAGAAGGGTGTATGAGTACGTTGCCAGACATTTCCTTGCATGTTGCTCTGAGGATGCCAAGGGCCAAACCAGTACACTGACACTCGATTGGGCTGAAGAAAAATTTACTGCCAGTGGACTAGTCGTCTTAGAGAGAAATTTCTTGGACGTCTATCCGTGGGCAAAGTGGGAAACCACAAAGCAGCTACCAAGATTAGAAATCAATCAAGAATGTGAAATTAGTAAGGCAGAAATGAGATCAGGAAGCACATCTCCGCCAAAACCCATGACTGAAAGTGAACTGATCATGCTGATGGATGCCAACGGGATTGGCACGGATGCAACAATAGCAGAGCATATCGAGAAGATTAAAGCACGAAATTATATCAGAAGTGAGAAAAGTGGTAAAGAAACAAACCTTCATCCGACAGTTCTTGGCATTGCGCTCGTTCACGGATTTGAAGCGATAGGTCTAGAAGACTCATTTGCTAAACCGTTTCAAAGAAGGGAGATGGAAGAGGATTTGAAAAAAATCTGCCAGGGTGAGCTGACGAAGAGGGAAGTCCTAGCTGATATCATCGAAAAGTATCGAGGATATTGGACTAAGACAAATCAATCAAAAAACACTTTACTAGAGGTGTATGAAAGGCTTAGAACAAGAATTAGCTAACAAGTACGCAACTCCCAAAAGTTTATAGACAATTCTGATTTAGATCACATTCGCATACCACCTTCAAGGTACACATATTATATTCCCAAAAAATTCCAATCGTTTATTATTATATTTTCACTTGAATCTCAAATTACACATTTCGATTATGACGGAGGATTCACATTTTCAAAATTATCTCATAACCGAATAATTTTGTTAGCGACATAATTGCAAAAAAAGAGATGTCAGATTTGCAACTGGCAGCAAAAATTAACAGTGGTGGTCATCTGTTAACATGAGACTTCTGTGCTCTTATTGCTATAATTTACATTTTTTTTAGCAGCATAATATGCAACTAATGCAGAATTCCTCATTGTCGAGAGAGTATGAAGTTTCAATTTCGAACTGCTCATCAACGATATTTAAAGGCGAAAAGATGTGTTGGAAAACTTGTTCATGTTTCTACCTAATCTGTTTTTACTTTCACAAAATATTCAAAAGACAACAATGTCTAGTTCAAGCTCCAAAATGAATTTTTTTTTAAGTCATTTAGAAGTGCCTGTCGAAGAAAGAGGTGCTCTGAGTTTTTTAAGAAATCCCGACTTACTTCCAATTAAGACTGAACATCAAACATGGGGGTTTTGGTCAAATTTCGCCTATTGGGGTATTATGTCTTTTGCTGTTGGTACATGGACAGGTGCCTCATCAGCTCTCTCTGTTGGCTTGAGTTATGCCGAAACGATAGGAACATTTATCGTGGGAGATGTATTGACTATAATATTTACTTTGGCTAACTCCTATCCAGGTTATGACTGGAAAGTTGGTTTTACAATTACGCAAAGATTTGTTTTTGGTATTTATGGATCGGGCTTTGGGGTTTTAATCCGTGTACTTATGAGTATTGTTAATTACGCTTCAAATGCTTGGCAAGGTGGATTATGTATCAATATGATCCTAGACTCATGGTCACATCATTATTTACATTTAGAAAATACTCTTTCATCTCATGTGGCAATGACAACCAAAGAGTTGATTGGGTTTATTCTCTTCCATGTAATAACGGTCACATGCTACTGGATGAAGCCTCACCAGAGTAATTACCTTATGATATTTTCCCGTCTTGCAACCTGTACTGCCATGACAGGAATGATTATTTATTTGTGCTCCCAGAATGGAGGTGTTGGAGATCTATTTACCACCTCAAAATCATCAGTGTCAGGTTCAACAAAAGCTTGGGCCTGGGTATACATGGTTTCATATTGGTTCGGTTCGGTCTCTCCCGGTTCAGTGAACCAGAGTGATTTCTCCAGATTCGGTTCTTCACAAACTGCTATATGGCTGGGAACAATCTTAGCCCTATTAATCCCAACTACTTTAATTCCGGTTTATGGTGTTATTGGTGCTTCAACGTCAGAACAACTGTATGGTACACAACTGTGGCAACCAATGGATTTTTTCACATACTGGCTAACAGACAATTACTCAGCAGGAGCTAGAGCAGCGTCATTCTTTTGTGGTGTTGCATTCACTGCCTCTCAAATATCTTACACTATTTCAAATGCTGGATTTGCAAGTGGTATGGATTTAGCTGGTCTTTTACCCAAATATATCGATATCAAGAGAGGTGCAATTCTAACAGCTGTTGTCTCTGTGGCCTGTCAGCCATGGAATTTCTACAATTCTTCTTCTACTTTCTTGACAGTTATGAGTTCCTTTGGTGTTATTATGACTCCCATCATTGCTGTTATGATAGCTGATAATCTCCTCATAAGAAAAAGAAACTATTCTGTTACACAAGCATTTATCTTAAAAGGTGAATACTACTTCAATAAAGGTATGAACTGGAGAGCTATGATTGCATGGATATGTGGTATGGTTCCCGGATTACCTGGCATGGCATGGCAAGTAAACAGCAACCTTTTCAATAATTCGGGGATAGTTAATTTCTACTATGGCGATTCTTTCTTTTCATTTTTAATCTCATTCTTTCTCTATTGGATTCTATGCATAGTCTTCCCACCCAAGATTGAGATTTTGCATGATGACAAGGATTACTTCGGAGCATTCACGGATGAGATGGCAAGGAGGAAGGGTCTTGTTCCATATAGTGAAATCTCCCAAGATGAGATCGATATACATCGTTTTGCAAATGATTTTGAGGGATTCGCACAAGAGCAAGATTCTGGCGCAAATAATCTCACAGGGGATCTTGCCGTGCCATCGGATGTTTCTAGTAAGTCACTACTTGAGATGCTTCAAGAAAGCAAAACAGTCGCCGATACTCAAAGTGAGAATTAATGCAATGCTATATAAAAATGATAAAGTACTGTACATAAAATTATTAGTTTAACTAACCATCTGTGGGATTTCCTCCTGATAATCACTTTCCATGTGATTTTAATCTAGGATAAGCTACACCAAGAATAACATAATCTTATCTCTAGCCTAGCACACCCATTGAGGCTTTACAGCTTGAGGTTCCTTACCCGAAGTCTTGGCTTCTACTTACCTTTTTCAATTCTGTTCGCTTTCAGATGCAACTTCGCATGTTCCCGATAATTGAATAATTTCGACGGCATCTTAAATGCAATACTAGTAGAGCCTTTCAAAAGTGAATAAACTCGATAAGAAGCATCAGTAAATGATATATTAGCGATGAGAAAAACTTTTCAGGACCTGTAATGCTTATCGATCCTCTTGTGAAATAGTCAGATTTAGCCATCATTCTCAGTAACACTAGTAAAGTACAGATACCTGTAAGTCTCGATACTTTCATTTTTGCATAATTTAATATATTCCCACTGATGTCTTCGAGAACAAGAAGGATTTTGAAAAGGGTCGAGGTCCCTGTGGACCAGAGAGGTGCATTAAGTTTTCTGAAAAATCCAGATTTATTACCTATCAAAGCGGAGCATCAGACGTGGGGTTTCTGGTCAAATTTTGCATACTGGGGTGTGATGTCCTTCTCAGTACTCACATGGAACAGTGCTTCTTCTGCTCTTTCTGTCGGACTGAGTTATCCAGAAACTATTGGCACATATATTGTAGGTGACGTATTGACTATATTCTTTACTTTAGCAAATTCATATCCAGGGTTTGACTGGAAAGTGGGTTATACCATCACACAGAGATTTGTGTTCGGTATTTATGGCTCTGCCTTCGGTGTTCTGATCCGTGTACTTATGAGTATTGTTAACTACGCTTCAAATGCTTGGTTAGGTGGACTATGTGTCAATATGATCCTAGACTCATGGTCACATCATTATTTACAATTGAAAAACACTTTATCACCTCACGTAGCAATGACAACTAAAGAACTGATAGGATTTGTTCTCTTTCATGTTATAACAGTCCTTTTCTACTGGTTGAAGCCCCACCAGATAAATTATATTTTAATTGCCTCCTGTCTATCAACTTGTGTCGGTATGACATGTATGGTCATTTATCTATGTTCACAGAACGGTGGTGTGGGTGATTTATTCACTTCTACAAAGTCTACTGTTTCAGGTTCTACAAAGGCTTGGGCTTGGGTATACATGATTTCATATTGGTTCGGTTCGGTTTCTCCTGGTTCAGTAAATCAAAGTGATTTCTCCAGATTCGGTTCTTCACAAACTGCTATATGGCTGGGAACAATCTTAGCCCTATTAATCCCAACTACTTTAATTCCGGTTTATGGTGTTATTGGTGCTTCAACGTCAGAACAACTGTATGGTACACAACTGTGGCAACCAATGGATTTTTTCACATACTGGCTAACAGACAATTACTCAGCAGGAGCTAGAGCAGCGTCATTCTTTTGTGGTGTTGCATTCACTGCCTCTCAAATATCTTACACTATTTCAAATGCTGGATTTGCAAGTGGTATGGATTTAGCTGGTCTTTTACCCAAATATATCGATATCAAGAGAGGTGCAATTCTAACAGCTGTTGTCTCTGTGGCCTGTCAGCCATGGAATTTCTACAATTCTTCTTCTACTTTCTTGACAGTTATGAGTTCCTTTGGTGTTATTATGACTCCCATCATTGCTGTTATGATAGCTGATAATCTCCTCATAAGAAAAAGAAACTATTCTGTTACACAAGCATTTATCTTAAAAGGTGAATACTACTTCAATAAAGGTATGAACTGGAGAGCTATGATTGCATGGATATGTGGTATGGTTCCCGGATTACCTGGCATGGCATGGCAAGTAAACAGCAACCTTTTCAATAATTCGGGGATAGTTAATTTCTACTATGGCGATTCTTTCTTTTCATTTTTAATCTCATTCTTTCTCTATTGGATTCTATGCATAGTCTTCCCACCCAAGATTGAGATTTTGCATGATGACAAGGATTACTTCGGAGCATTCACGGATGAGATGGCAAGGAGGAAGGGTCTTGTTCCATATAGTGAAATATCTGAAGAGGAAATCGAAGCCTTCCAATTTACTAGCGATTTCAATAATTTGATACAGCAAGAGAATGATGAAGGTGGGTCCAACGACTCCAGCATGGAAGTAACAGAGGTATCAACAGATATAACTGAAGATAAGAAGGATCAGGAGAAAAAAGAATAATCAAATATGTAAATGCGTACAATTAATAGAGACTTTTAATAGATTCTTATAATACTTTTTCATTTTATATAGAGATTCGCACAATAAATTATCTGGAAAAACTGTAATTCTTCCAACTTATCAAGCCAACAAAGAATCTTAGATGAGTACTGAACTATACCCTTTTGATCGTTTTGGTGATGGTCATAACTATGACTTTGGTAAAGAACATATAAATGAGAGAAATTGGCTAATTACCGAGATTATCAAACCAGAACTTCCTAATATCATAGATAATGTCGAAAAATGCCTTAATATGTTGAATAGTGATCAGATATTTAAATTGCCCATAAGTAACGGTTCAGCAAGCAGTAGCGATAATTCTCCAACTATAAAAGGTGTTGTTACAAGGCAGGGCCCGTTTATTCTAGATTTTCAAGCAATGCTTAGATTTCCTGACTTTCGTAAGGGTAAACAAGTCCTATATAGGATGAATACTGGCAGAAAGTTTCCATTAGTTCAGTTGGGTACAATCAATAGTAACTTATCTAAAATATTAAAGAGTCTAGAGGACCTTGAAGTATTGGATGACATAGAGAAATTTATTTCCGATTTGGGTGGAGTATTAAGGCTGATCACAAATTCTATTAATACGTTACAGAATCCTCCGAGGGAACTTATTTTTCCTTACAATGATAATTTTACCATGAAACACATGTTCCAAAACTGTGAGACACTTTGCGATTCTACTCACCATGAAGTGAGCCTAGAACTGGTGCTATTCAAGAATGAGTTAAGCATTGATTTTAGGAACTTAACCAAAATTACAAAGAAACCATGGTGCTATATAGATCCAGAAACTGGAAAGTCTCTAGTAGATAAAATTAAAGAACAACTGGGATCCAACAGAACAAAAAGTCTATCAGATATATTGAAAGCAAATGGTATACAAATTGAAGAACCAAGTCTACTGAATAGTCTCGTAATGACTACTTTCAATACAGAGGCAACTACGATACCGCAGGCACAAACTTTTATTAGCAGATGTGTCACTTTCAACAACAAAGTTGTAATGGAAACCGAAAAAATTGCTATTACTACTAGTGATCCAACGCTGATAAGTATCAGTTCGAAACTAAATGCCTTAGAACATTCCATAAGCAATCATTATTCTAACTTAGTAATCTAATGCACTTTTATATTTACACGTTTTTTGTACTACAAGGAAATCAGTTTTCTATATAATTACTCGAGCATACTGGCGATGTCATTTCTGTCACCTTGCATTCTTTCGACTTTCGAAATACCGAGTACCTTCGCTAATTCTCTTACAAATATGATCGCTGTAGTCTGAACACTGACAGGGTTTGTTGGTTTCTCATTGATTATTGAAGTTGCTGTACTGTCTGGGGAGCCGCACATTTCAAAGGTGTTGAGATAAGCAAGATTCGGTGACACATTGATGGCTACACCATGAGAGGTAATAGATCTCCGAACGTGTATGCCAATACTTGCAATTTTCTCATCTTGCATTGACCAAACACCGGTCTTCTCAGTGAGTTTTGTATGTAAATCTAATTTTTCACCTGAATCGTTTAAGGGAATACCTTTCAATGTATTCATCGTGGCCTTTTCAATTGCTGAAACAAGGCAACGTGCAGGGAAATCTCTGAAGCATTTCAAGTCAAGTATGACATAGGCAACCATTTGACCGGGCCCATGATATGTAATTTGTCCACCTCTTTCTACTTGCACAAAAGTTGGTTTCATGGGTCCAATACCTGCTGCATCTGGCACAAAGTTTTCAAACTTTTCAATTTGCTCACTACTAATAACCTTCTTTATTCTTTTCCCACCTGTATACGTTGGATGAAACTCAAAAGTGAGTACCAACGGATTTGGCTTCATGGCTAAGATGCTATCAAGTATCATTTTCTCTGATGGATTCAAGGTAGCGTTTTCTACTTGCTGATGCAGCCCATTTATCTTATTTTTAATCTTTGCCTGAAGTGCTTTCATGTCCAAGTGTGCCCTCACGAATTTTTCCTGGATACAAAGACCAGTCTCAAATGGCATTCTTTCAGTGAATTGAATATGCCTTAAAACACCTGCAGAGGGGTCAATTGGCTCTGTCTTTTTGAAAGCATTGATGGTTGAAAATCTCTTGAGTCCTAGCACTCGAACCAAATCGCGAGAACTCACAGACCTAAGAAGCATTTCAGTACCTCTTGACTTACTTAACGAGATGAGTACATTACTATGACTACCAATATTAAATCCGAGAGCGTAAACTTGAAAAGCTAAAACGAGCTAAAGGACGATTATTAAAACTCAACATATAATAAAACCATCAAGATCCAGTGAGCAATGTCTGTCAACAATGTGACTTTTTGCTTGTCTCAGGAACTGGATATACCATTGAGAGTAAAACTTAGGTCGCTAGAAGGTGTGAAGCAATTGTCAAAACCCTCGGAAAAGATACTCAACCCTAAGTTGACGCAGGTTGAGTCTAATTTGTATCATAACAGCAACTTCCTAGTATCAGTTCAGGTTTTTGATAACGAAAGACATAGGAACCTCACCCTCCCTGTTTTCACGCCGTATATCCCATTTAAAAATTCAAGAAAATGGGACTATTGGGTTACGCTACCAATAATGATAAAACAATTGACATTATCCAGCAGATTGAGGATTATACTATGGGAATATAATGGCATGAAAAAGGTTGCATTTTATAAATTGGAGACTTGTATATTCAATTACAATGACTGTTCGTTGAAAAGAGGGTATGAATCTTTGAAATTTGATTACGAAGTACCCAATACAGTGACATCAATTGAAGATGATGAGGTGCAAGAAAATTTGAACAAGTATCTTCAAGGTGAAATTAAGAAAATTGATTGGCTGGATGATATTACCTTCAAGAAATTGGTCGAAGAAAGGGAAAAAAGAACTTGGCCACGAAACACATTTGTTTTAAACATAGAATTTCCTGTCTTTGAGCTACTTGTCATCTACACTGAAAGAATGGATGAGAATGTACAGAAAAATATTTCTACTCTGCATAATTTCGAATCTGTTACAGATATGACAGAACATTCCAAGACAAGTCCAGATATTAAAATATCATTGGGCGATAAATATACCTCGACTCTAAAGTTTTATGATCCTGATCAATTTAACAGTGATCCTATAGAAGAGAAGTATCGAAGACTGGAAAGAACTTCCAAACAATCAGACCTGGATAAACAGGTCAAACCTGATACTAAAAAGAGGAAATACTTGAACAAAATCATCAACTATCCTCCTGGTACTGCCCTTACTGCTCATGAAAAGGGATCAATTTGGAAGTATAGGTATTTTTTGATGACAAATAAAAAGGCACTCACCAAGCTTTTAAGAAGTACTAACTTAAGTGAGGAAACAGAACGTAACGAGGTACTTGAACTGATGGATTCATGGGCCGAAATTGATATTGACGATGCAATTGAGCTGCTGGGACCTGATTTCACTAACTTATCAGTCAGGTCTTATGCGGTAAATAGACTGAAAAAGGCGTCCGATAAGGATTTAGAACTATATTTGTTGCAGTTGGTTCAAGCGGTGTGCTTCGAAAACCTATCTGTACTGAACGATAAGACGAACAGTGAATTCCAGATAGTCAACACCCCAGCATCTCCAAATGTAGTTAATTCCACGATGATTCAAAGGTATCAGAAACTAGAGAGGTCTGTACAGAGCTCTGAAGATGGTCAAATTAACGACATGACTATGGAGGAAACAACTATTGTTATTTCTCCTTTGGCAGAATTTTTGATAAAAAGAGCTTTAAAGAATCCAAGATTGGGTAACTTTTTTTATTGGTACCTGAAATCGGAGTGTGAAGATAGACCCTATCTGAAACAAATATTAGACTCGTTTTTGGACAGATTGCCTAGTGGACAAAAAGTAACGTTATTTGAACAAATCGAATTTGTAACTTTGTTATCACGTTGTAGTGAAGAAATTAAGAAATCAAAAGATACTACAACTAAAAAAATTGAACTATTGCATTCCTTACTGACCACCAAAATTAGACATATGTTGAAAAATAAGCCAATTCCTTTGCCCCTGAACCCAGATATATTTGTCTGCGATGCAAGTCCAGAACAGTCTACAGTGTTTAAGAGTTCCTTGTCGCCGTTAATGATTAGCTTCAAAACTACAGACAATTTACCTTATCAACTTATGTACAAAGTAGGAGATGATTTGAGACAAGATCAACTGGTAATTCAAATTATTCGATTAATGGATGAGCTCTTGAAAAGTGAGAATGTAGATCTAAAACTTTCGCCATATTTGACATTAGCCACTGGAATACAAGAAGGTGCAATACAATTTGTCCCAAGTAGTACATTGGCCTCGATATTAAGTAATTACCATGGTATATTGTTCTACCTCAAGGCTCATTTTCCAGATGATAGTCAGGAACTAGGTGTTCAAGATTTAGTTATGGAAAACTTTGTGAAATCTTGTGCTGGCTACTCGGTGATAACTTACATCCTAGGTGTCGGTGATAGACATTTAGATAACTTATTGCTCACTCCTGATGGTCACTTTTTCCATGCAGATTTCGGTTACATCCTGGGCCAAGATCCTAAACCATTCCCCCCTTTAATGAAGCTACCACCTCAAATCATTGAAGCATTCGGTGGAGCCGAATCATCAAATTACGATAAGTTTCGAAGCTACTGTTTTGTAGCCTATTCAATCTTAAGGAGAAATGCTGGCTTGATATTAAATCTTTTTGAGCTAATGAAACAGTCAAACATTCCAGACATTAGAGTCGATCCTGATGGTGCAATTTTGAAAGTCAAGGAGAGGTTCAATCTCGATATATCAGAAGAAGAAGCAATTATTCACTTTCAAACGCTAATTAATGACAGCGTAAACGCACTACTTCCAATTGTGATAGACCGTCTCCATAACCTGGCACAGTACTGGAGAGCATGACCCCGAATATACACATATATAGACTTATAAAAAGATTAAATATTCTGAACCACAATTTTGGCATTAAATACTGAATGATTTCTACATGTGAGTCGTAGCATTATAATAATTAGCTTAGCACCCATTATTTTCTTCCAATTGCAGAAGACTGCACCACCATGACCACACAGCCTCTCATTGATACATCCATAACCTTTGGCACCTAATAATTACTCACTGTGTAGGTGTAATATTCACGCGATCAGTAACGCCGCGCCGCGATAATTTTAGTTATTGGTTTTCAGGTACAGGGAATAAACCTCATTTAATATGTTTTGATTTGGTAAAGCTTCAAGATAATATTACATTAATCAGGTTAGTACTGTCCACACAGAATATATAGTTAGCAATCTGCTATTGTAGTGACAGCCCGGTGAAACAAAGCGACTTTTCCATGCAGATATGATTAAGTTTTCAGACTTAGTCAACCATTTAATAAAGCTCCTAGAGTTAAATATGGATGGTCCTCAAAGTGACTTCAGGCGACCTAGTGCTATGGTGGTGACAACTCAACTTATAATCGCTATATCTTTAGGGCTTTTTGCGCTGTTTTCTTTTGCTGTATTACTTAAGAAATTACCTAGGTTATATGCAAGTCGAAAATTCAGGAATAATAACCTTCCTTCATGGAATGCAGACCATTTATTTGGATGGATACCGGTTTTATATAAAATCAATGATAATGAAGTTATCGAATATGCAGGATTGGACGCTTTTGTCTTTTTAGGATTTTTCAAGATGTGCATCAAACTATTGGCTATATTTTGCTGCTTTTCCATCTGCATTATTTCACCAATAAGGTATCACTTCACTGGGCAGTATGATGACGGAAATGACACCGTTATGAATTTAACTAATGCCCCTGAGGTAAATGATGAGCCTCCTTCCAGTCCAGAAACGGTAACTTTATATTTGTGGATGTATGTAGTCTTCACATACTTCTTTACCTTCCTGACTCTTAAACTGATTGTGTCGCAGACCAAGGTAGTGGTTAAAACGAGACAAAAACATCTAGGCAGGCAGAATTCCATTGCAGACAGAACGATTCGATTATCAGGTATTCCGATTGAACTTCGCGATGTGACTGCATTGAAGAATAGAATTGAACAGCTGAAAATAGGTACTGTTGCCTCCATTACAATTTGTAGAGAATGGGGTCCCCTAAATAGATTCTTCCATTACAGAAAACAGGTTTTAAATCAGTTAGAATTAGCTTACGCTGAATGTCCTCCAGACCTGCGTGAGAGTGAAGTATACTCGGAGAATTATAATCTAAGAAGAAGTCAACGTAATGAAGTTATCACTCATAGCAATGATCAAACCCTAGAATACACTTCACGTAGTCAAGATCAGCTAGGGGTTACGCATGACGATTCTCCAGAGGATGTGACCCTGTATTCTCAGGTTCAATTAAAGGACGAGAGACCAAGAATGAAAATAGGACTATTTGGGTTATTCGGTAGAGAAGTGGATACAATTGATCACCTGGAACAACAACTCAAGTTTATTGACAATGAAATCAACCAAGCAAGAAAAAAACATTATTCAGCTACGCCCTCAGCTTTTGTTACAATGGACTCCGTTGCAAATGCGCAAATGGCAGCGCAAGCTGTACTAGATCCCAGAGTTCATTATTTTATCACCAAACTCGCTCCAGCTCCCCATGATATCAAATGGGATCATGCCTGCTTGTCTAGAAAGGACCGGTTGATTAAAACTTACTCGGTTACCATATTTATTGGAATTTGCAGTGTGTTCTTAATTATACCTGTTTCTTACTTGGCAACGTTGCTTAATTTAAAAACCATTTCGAAATTTTGGCCAGGGTTGGGAAACTTACTAAGAAATCATAGATGGGCAGAAAATGCAGTTACCGGCTTACTTCCAACTTATATTTTCACTTTATTAAATTTTGGTATACCATTCTTCTACGAATATCTAACATCCAGACAAGGTCTTGTCTCACACAGTGAGGAAGAACTTTCTCTAGTTTCCAAAAATTTCTTTTATATATTCGTCAATTTGTTTTTAGTATTCACATTAGCGGGTACTGCCTCTAATTATTGGGGTTATTTGTCTGATACTACTAAAATCGCCTATCAACTTTCCACTTCTGTTAAAGAATTTTCCCTGTTTTATGTTGATCTAATAATATTGCAAGGTATTGGTATGTTTCCATTCAAGTTACTATTAGCGGGTAGTCTAATTGGGTTCCCATTAATCAAAATCCAGGCAAAAACTCCAAGACAACGCAAAGAACTTTATAATCCGCCTATTTTCAGTTTTGGTATTCAGTTACCACAACCAATTCTGATATTTATCATTACATTAATTTACAGTGTTATGAGCACAAAAATTTTAACTGCAGGACTTGCATATTTTGTAATTGGATTTTATGTTTACAAATACCAGTTGATTTATGCAACCGACCATTTGCCTCATTCAACAGGAAAGGTTTGGCCCTTAGTATTCAGAAGAGTGATATTAGGGCTATTATTATTTCAACTGACAATGACTGGTACACTGGCCGGGTTTGAGGGAGGTTGGATATTGTCCTCGTGGTTGTTCCCACTGCCATTCATAACGATAAGTTTTCTTTGGGACTTCCAGAAGAATTATTTGCCTTTATGTAAATACATCGCGTTGAGTTCAATCAGAGAACATGAGAGAGATAACTCTATGGTATGTTCACCAGCCGATGATGTTACCTACGAGTATCCTTATCTTGTAGACGGACTAGAAGGGCCCATATTAGAATAAAGAATTATATGTGTATATGAATGTATATAAATTAATAATTTCCAAATATTGGTAAGAACATCAATAACATTTCTGAATAAAGATAGCTTTTAAGTTGAACGGAATCACCCTTTGTGAGTAGTAAAATCATGATAGGTTTGACACATACCGTTTTCAATATAGTGACAAAGATAAAGACCTTTAGAATGGCTCGGTAAGGTAGATTAGTTACCACTTTCAAAGATTCTATTAAATATAAATTGGCCACCCACTTGATTATGCTGGTCGACGAAGTAGAGTCATCGTAAGGCCAAATCAACATCAGAACTGGGAAAATCTTCGCACCATATGACAATAGGATGGTATATGAGATCGCATATTTAGCAAACCGTATGTTCTCACCCCAGTTATACCATTTAATGATACAATATTGCGTTAAATTGTGAAAGAAAGTCAAATCAATTATTGAATATACTGCAAAATAGAGATATTGGTTCAACGCGCTCCAACTATTAATTTTATCAATTATGGTATCTAGTTGGAAAGAGCTGTATCTTGAGTTTTGGTACGTATAATATTTGCTCTCTTCAGTCATCCATTTCAGATATATTTCAAATGTAAGGAGAAGGATCCAAAGACGATTAATAGTGTCAAATTTGAGAATCCAATTTTTAATGTTACAATAGGTCTGTTCTAAAGTCTCTGACAGACTTTGATGCCTGAAGTCTAAAGATTTCCAATCATCGTACTTGGATAGCGTCTCCTCTAGTGAGTTAAAGACCATATGCCTGTAAGCACCCGGCTTCAGTAGTAACAGATCAATAAATAGAAGGATATTGTCTATCTCAACGTACTTGTCTACTATTCCATGACAATGAGGACACTCAGTTAATTGAATATGGTTGTTTGAGTAAACGATATAGAGAGATTTCACAGGTTTGGTACATCCAATGCAAATCATGTATTTCTTCGCTGCTATATGTGTTTGATCACAGTGGTCTTTTTTTCATTGGCAGCATTGCGACTTATAAAGAGATCTTACAATGAATAGTCATGAAGCTGCAATGTTAGGATCTAGTTGGCGTTGCGGTTAGTGAATGGGCTGATTCTTCTATATAGTCGTGGGAAAGAACAGCCACCGATTTTGAGCTAGAAATGGTTATATAAAAATCTTATTTGCAAGGGTAACGTTTACTAACTAACTTGATGAGAAGAATAGTGTCAAAAGGATGTGCCATTGAAGGCTTGAAGGTGGAATGTCCCTATTACTAGAACCGTCAGGCCGAAGAAGCAAGATATTTCATGCATTAGAAGTGTTCGGGCAATTATAAGATCGTTATGGAGGAAGATTGATGAGGAACGTGGTAAGAACTCGTCACAGTAGAGAGAAGATACTGCTTTAATGCAGAAACTACAAAACTCTCTCGGAATTGCTATGTAGAGGCACACTGCATGTAAATCATAAAATCAAAATAGCCATTCCCGGGCTCTCTGGAGGCTCCAGAAACTCAGCATTGCCGCCCCTTCTAATGTTGAAATGGGCCACACCTCACGAAATCTGCCAATTACAATCCTCACACAACGCCAAACCTCTAATCATCTTGATATTCATAGCAACCATCCATAGTAAATCTGAAAAATTTTCAGTTTCGCTTACAGAAAATTGCGATGAGCTTTATAAAGAAAAATTTGATATTAGCTAATAGTTGAAATTAACTCTTTGAGTGAAAAGTATCAGAGTATACCATGTCTCGAGTCGGTGTGTTAGTGTTAGGGCCTGCTGGTGCAGGTAAGAGTACGTTTTGTAATTCCATAATATCTCACATGCAAACTATAGGACGTAGAGCGCACATTGTCAATTTAGATCCCGCTGCAGAACCAAATAAATACGAATTTACGATAGATATAAGAGACCTGATTTCATTGGAAGATGTAATGGAAGAATTAGAACTTGGTCCAAATGGGTCTTTGATTTACTGTTTTGAGTACCTTTTAAAGAACCTTGACTGGTTAGATGAAGAAATTGGGGACTATAACGATGAATTTTTAATATTTGATTGTCCTGGCCAAATTGAATTATATACACACGTTCCAGTATTACCTCAGATCGTACGTCATTTACAGGGCCAACTGAATTTCAATCTGTGTGCCACATATTTGCTTGAAGCACCCTTCGTGATAGACACTTCGAAATTTTTCAGTGGTGCCCTTTCAGCCATGTCTGCCATGATATTGTTAGAGCTACCACACATTAATATTCTAAGTAAACTGGATTTGATCAAAGATGACTTCAATAAAAAGAAATTGAAGAGATTTTTGAATCCAGATGCAATGTTATTGGCTAACAGTGCAGACGAAGAAACGAATCCAAAATTCCAACATCTAAACCAGTGCATCGCTAACCTTGTAGACGACTTCGGCATGGTGCAATTTTTACCATTGGAAGCAAACAACGCTGAAAGTGTCGCTACAATCCTGTCCTACATAGACGATGTCACCCAGTGGGCAGAGGGACAAGAACCACAGGAGCCCAACGACCAAATCGACATCGAAGAAATGTAATTCAAGCTTATAACTCTCATATATAATTCAAATTGGTGTTTGGAACAGTTAGTTATTCACACTACGTACATAGCGACTTTAAATCTTTCAATGCGCATTATTTAATATATCAAAAATTTCATATAGTGGTATTTGAAAATATTTAGTTGATATGGAAGTTATCTCATCACGTAGAATCCGCACGTAAGAGAATCTTCTAATGGTTACTATTAGTGAAGTTAAGGATGAGTCCAATTCATCCAATAATGTTCATACAAGAACAGCAGCTCATACTCACATCAAAGGTTTAGGTTTGGACGATACCGGTGTGGCAAAAAAAGTTGAAGGTGGGTTTGTAGGACAGATCGAAGCTCGTGAGGCTTGTGGTGTCATTGTGGACTTAATCAAAGCAAAAAAGATGTCTGGTAAAGCTATATTACTTGCTGGTGGTCCTTCAACTGGTAAAACTGCTTTAGCGTTGGCTATATCCCAGGAACTGGGTCCAAAGGTCCCATTCTGTCCAGTTGTGGGAAGTGAACTGTACTCTGTTGAAGTCAAAAAGACTGAGGCGTTAATGGAAAACTTCAGAAGAGCCATAGGTTTGAGAATAAAAGAAACTAAAGAAGTTTACGAAGGTGAAGTCACCGAATTGACTCCAGAAGAAGCCGAAAATCCACTAGGTGGTTACGGTAAGACCATTTCTCATGTTGTTGTGGGATTAAAATCGGCTAAAGGTACAAAGACTTTAAGATTAGACCCAACTATCTATGAAAGTATTCAAAGAGAAAAAGTAAATGTAGGTGATGTCATATACATTGAAGCCAATACAGGTGCTGTCAAGAGAGTGGGTAGATCAGATGCATATGCCACAGAATTCGATTTAGAAACTGAAGAATACGTTCCTTTACCTAAAGGTGAAGTCCATAAAAAGAAAGAGATTGTTCAAGACGTCACATTACATGATCTAGATATTGCTAACGCAAGACCACAGGGAGGTCAAGATGTTGTTTCCATGATGGGACAGTTATTAAAACCTAAGAAGACTGAAATCACTGAAAAATTAAGATTAGAAGTGAATAAAGTCGTTGCAAAATATATCGATCAAGGTGTTGCAGAACTGGTTCCAGGTGTTCTATTTATTGATGAAGTCAACATGTTAGATATCGAAATTTTTACATATTTGAACAGAGCACTTGAATCCAGTATTGCACCAGTTGTTGTTCTTGCTTCAAACAGAGGAATGACAACCGTACGTGGTACCGAAGATGTCGTATCTCCTCACGGTGTTCCTCCTGATTTGATCGATAGACTACTAATTGTACGTACCTTACCATACAATAGAGATGAAATTCGCACCATTATTGAAAGAAGAGCTAAAGTTGAAAATCTAAATTTAGCTGAAACGAGTTTGGACTTGTTGGCAGATATGGGTGTAGAAACATCCTTACGTTATGTCTTACAGTTAATGTCACCTGCTGGTATATTGGCACAAACATCTGGCCGTGAAGAAATTATGGTAAGTGATATTGAAGAAGCTAAGTCGTTATTTTTGGACGCAAAAAGATCAACTAAAGTTCTTGAAACAACTAAAAACTACCTGTAAAAAAATATGTATTATAACTAGATATACTTTTTTAATTCAAGATAAGAATCGAATATTTGAAAAATGAGAAAATCAATCTATTCTTTAGAATACAAATTTTACGATGATGATTGTTATATACTTCGATCTAAGCCTTTTCAGAACCCAGATCTGCAATTTCCTTCAAAAACTCAGCTGGTGTCTCAATTGCAGTACTACCATACACAACATTTTTTGGATTGTGTAATTGAGAATGAGCCCACTCTTGTAAATTCTGGTATTCTAGATAGTTACCGCCACCAACAACAAATACTACTGATTTATTGTATGATTGTCTCTTTGGTTTTTTAGTGTGAGCTCCCCTTGTAATACGAGGATCTATGTAAATATAACTATCCGTAGCTTCCAAATTCTTTTGTGAACTATTTAAAGGATCCATTATTGCCTCGACCACGTTAGTAATAGGAATCGTCTTCTTTTCTGGCAATAACTTTTTGATACCGGAGATTAAACTGCCAACTTTACCTGGCAATTTACCCTCTGTTAAACTATACAGACTTGAAAGAGCATTTGATGTTGCGTGTACATTGCTGTTAGTTGTACCATCTTCAAGAGACTTGTTTTGTAATGATTTGTTAGATAATTGCATGTATTCCCTTAATTTATAGACATATTTCAAGGGACTAATGTCATATTCGTTAGACTTGAAGTATGCCTCGATTTTGTTTGTGAAATCCTTTGATAAACCATCATTGGCTGTCAAATACAGCACAATGAAAGATCTCATTTTATCCTCTAAGTTATTTGTTTTACCATCATCCAAGATTTGCATAAATGATTCTTGTACCTTATTACTATTTGGACCCTGCTCTATTTCGAAAAATGTGTCGAGTTTCTTGTTTTCCAACTCAGCTAAAAGTGAACTGAAAATGTTAACATGAGTGTCAATAATGTTCTTCCTTGCAGTAAGTTCTGGTAATTTGTTGACAACTTCTTGAAATTGTGTGGTTTCCTCAGAAGAATTCGGGTCCAGGTCGCTGATATTGGTTACACCAGTTTTCCTACTTATTTCAGCGGCTTCTTCCTTATAAGCAGTCAATGCAAGTTCAACGTTTTCTGCTGCTTCAGGGAATGGTAAATGAGAATTTTGAGTCCAGAAAAAGTCATGTGGTTCAATATCAAATCTTTTGTGACTTTCTTCACCCTGATCATTTGTTGTCGTAATTGTAATGGTGTTTCTGGATAATTTGAAAATATCAAATACCATACATTGGTAGATCCAAGAATGGGAGAACATACATGCAAAATCAATCTGTCTGTCAAGAATAATCAAAACAGATCTTTCGATCGAGTCATTACCAGGTAATACAGATGTACTTGATGTCTTTGTATTAATCACATAATCACGTAATTTATTTCCCAATTTTTCCGCAACGGTTTCTGCTGGACCACCCTTTGGTGCTCTCAGGATTGGAATTGATTGTGTTGTGATAACAGTATTGAATAAGCCTTCTGCCACTTCATTGCAAATAGCGTTGATCGACTCCTCAGTAGATGATGGGTTATTCAACAAAGAATAAGTATTACTCATTTCTAAAGAGAACAGTTCGGGTTCTGTAACAACAAAGTCTAAGTATTGATCAAAGACTTGCTTGATTTTGTCTGATTTACCTGTAACAGAAACCTTTTGAGCCAAGTTCTCTAATAATTCTCTGTCTAGGGTAGAGGTAAAATTAATATAATATTCTGAGTATTTGTCATCTTTCAAATCTTGAACAATAAAATCGATATTACCTTGCGTTGGGGAAACAAAATAGATAGCTGGAACATCAGGCAATGGGGATCTATCTTGATGAATTAAAGAATGGACAGTAACACCAGCCTTTAATAGATCATTGACACGAAGCACCGAAGAAATAATAGCAGTACTCTTGACATCCATGAGCAACACCTTCCAAATCAATTCTTGGTCATTAAACGTGTCTTCCAGATTAGTGTTCTTTGTATCTTCATTCAAGAATAACATCTTCAAAACAGAAGATATCTGCATATCTCTGAGGCTAACATTGTGCCCTAACAAAACATCATCATTGGCCATTGTCTGGTATTCTCGTAAGTGATTTCACAGAGTAATTAAATAGTCAGATATTCGAAAGTATCTTAAATATAACTGTGGCGTTGTTGGTGTTCTTTCTGTCCTGTTTTTTTATTAAGCGAACAGAATTTCATTGTTGAAAAATAATGGAAACTCGTAATGGGTAATAATTCTATATCTAATTATATTTATATGTACATATGAGGCTTTACTTATTGAGGTCCGTCTTTTAATGTGGATCTACCTGCTCTTAATAATTCATCACATAACAAAAGGTTGCTTGCAATACCTGTAGCTCCACTGATGGCATTTCTTAAGACACGGTAGGAATCCCAAATACCTTCGATGGTTGGATCACAGGAATCACCAATATTTAGGTCGACACCTACGTATCTACGTTCTTCAGTGGCTTCATCTAGTTCGTCTTGGCATAGCGCAAGAACATCTAATGGATCGAATCCAGAGTTTTTGATCAAAGTTTTTGGAATTACAAGCATGGCTTCAGCAAAGGCCTGGATACCTGTCTTCGTTTTACCTTTAGCACCTAATTTGTTCATATTGGCTTTTTTCAGGTGGTTAGAGACTTCGATGAAGTATGAACCAGCACCAGGGACGACGGCTGTGTCTTTAAGAACGTTGGCAACAGCTCTCAGACCGTCTCTAACAGCATCTTTGGTTTGGTTCAATGCATAGTGGGTGGAACCCTTGATTAGAATAGTACATGATTTTGGATCTTTGTTTTCAGTGACATAAGTAAATTTTTCTTCACCAATTGTTTCCTGATGCACCAAACCGGAGAAACCTAAGATTTGTGGGGATAAATCATCAACAGAGTTTTGAGCTTCACCACCAGTTACTAGTTGTAATCTTTCCATATTACGTCTCTTGGCTCTTCTTAATGCTAAAATGTTATGTTTGGCAAGAACGTCTAAGGACATTGGATCAATACCTTTTTGGTTAATTATAACAAAACCTTTATTAGAATCAAGTCCACAAACTTCATTTTTCAAATCAATAATTTTCTTCAATTTTTCATCAACAAATTTTCTTTCACTTGCAGCTAATTTATCTCTTTGATCTGCTGTACTGTAGAAGAAGCTTGAATTTACTTCAGTCTTTTCATACTCTAATGAAACATTTAAGATTAAAACGTATGCATTTTCAACACGAGTAGGCATATCTGGATGTCTTCCACCGTGGTCTAAAACTAAACCTTTGATAAACGTTGTATCCTTTGGAGATAAATGTTGCATCTGCATGATCTCCACCATATGTAAATCTAGTGCATTTTCTTCATTTTGAACGTTCAAAACCGCATCAGTAACAATAGGCGTTAGTACTTCAGTTAATTCTGCGTTAACTTTGGTGGCTAGGGATGATCTAGCAACTTGTAGAAGAAATTCTCTGTCAAATTGTCCCTCGTTAGAAATCTTGTAATTGTCTAAGAAGTTCAAAGCTTCCTTTCTGGCAATTTCAAACCCATCAGTGATAATCCTTGGATGTACACCTTCTTGAATGAATCTATAAGCTTGTCTCAATAGTTCACCGACAAGACAGACAACTGTAGTGGTACCATCACCAGTAATTTCATCTTGTGCAGCGGCGGCACGGGCAATCATAACCGCAGTTGGTGATTGAATTTGCATTTCTGTCAATAGCACTTTACCGTCCTTGGTCAATTTAATATTACCTGCACCATCGACTAACATCTTCAAAGTTCCCTTAGGACCAAGGTTTGTTTCTAGAACAGATTGTAAACCTTCCGCCGAGGTAACATTGACTTTCAATGCAGCATCTCTTCTCAAAGATTCTGCCTTTGGATTTAATAACTGTAGAGACATGATTGTTACGTTCTCAACGTGAATAGCTTATCCAATACAACTTCGTGTTCCTCTTCAATAAGTGGCAAAAAGTTTGATTAATCTGACAAAAAATTTTCTTGATGCGCGCGATACCCGGAACGTTGGTGAAAGAGTTAATGATGCTGATGAATAAAACAGACTCATCGCTGGGGGCCGTTGGCCAACGAAGTGAGCCACAGGTTGGGATGGTGGAGGGGTTGTGTATTTAAGGTTGAAATTATATATCTATTCGATTTAAATAATGTGAGGCAAAATCAGTTCTTTGATCTCTGTCTTGGGCCACCTGCGGATTTCTTATTTCTGGCAGTAAGGATTTCAACACCATGTTCAGTGACCAATAGAGTGTGTTCGAATTGTGCACTTCTTTTACCGTCTTGGGTAGTAGAGGTCCAGTCGTCTGGCCATGTGACATCCTTCCACGTACCTTCATTGATCATTGGTTCGATGGTGAAGACCATACCTGGCTTCATGATACCTGGAGTTCTGTTATTTGCATAATGGGGAATATTTGGAGAACAGTGGAAAAATTTACCAACACCGTGACCACAGTAAGTTCTTACGACGGAGCATTTGTTTTCATTTGCATATTTTTCAATATGATCACCTAATTCTTGGAAAGTAGTACCCGGTTTACATAATTTGATTGCCAACTTGAGACATTCTCTAGCGGTTTCTACAGTATTCAAAGCTTCCTTTTCGATGTTTTCACCGACGTAGTAAGTTTCGTTTAAATCTGCATGGAAACCTTGATAATATAATGATACATCAAGATTGACAATATCACCTTCTTTTAAAACAGTTTTATCAGGAATACCGTGACAGATAGTTTCATTGATAGAAGTACACACGGATTTTGGGAAGTTGTAATAATTTAATGGTGATGGATAAGCGTTTCTCTTGATAGTTTCATTATGGACGATTTCATCAATTTCATCGGTAGTGACACCCGGTCTAACGGCAGCTGCTGCAATATCAAGCACTTCTCTACCTAAAATACAAGCTTTTCTAATCTTCTTAATCTCCTCCTTGGTATAAATAGGGATATTGTTTAGTCTGTCGTTTTTCTGTTCACTAATAGGTAAACCATTAGCAGCCCAGTCAGGTTTTTCAATATGTTCAGGAACTGATCTCTTTGGAGTCAAAGGGTAACTGGCTCTCAAATTACCAGCGTATTTGAATTTTGGAAATGGATCAAAACTCTCGTAAGAACCATCATCATCTTCTTTGTAATGTAAAGTCTTGTGCGATTTATAATTGTTTTTATAACAGTTTTCATCACAGAAAACCTGTTCAACACCATTTTTTAAGCAAATAGGGCATTTCAATTGTGAAGTAGTCTCTTTCCCACATTGGAGACCCGCACAGTAAGTCTTCTTGACCTCTTCGCCAGTCATTATGATCCTTGCTTAATTGTGTCAATCTCAGCCTAATTATTTTTTTTTTCTGTAAATTGTCTCTTTTAAAAGAAAATGCAGAGAGAAAAATTTTTAAAGCGTTGCAAAAGAAGAAATTCGTACATTAAAATCGATGAATATGATATCATTTCATTTTGGTTTACAAGAATTCCGAATTGAAATTCTCTGGTAGTAATTCGTTCATGGTCATTAACTTGTGTCGTGATCCATCACCACTGAACATGATTACTGGGAAATGTCCCGGAACAAATTCGCTAAGGAATTGTCTACAGATCCCACACGGTGAAACAATCTTTTCATGGCCTCCTATGACCGCCAGGCATACCCAATCTTCCTTGGGAATCCCCTCAGAGATGCTCTTGACAACGGCAGTGCGTTCTGCACATATGGTACCTCCATAGCTTGAATTTTCCACATTACATCCGGACACGTAGTCACCATCTTTAGTCAAAATCACTGCACCTACAAAAAATTTAGAATATGGACAGTACGCTTTCGTTCTGGCATATAGCACTTTATCTCTCAAAGTGTAAAATTTCTCGCTCGTTAGCTGGATAGACATCCTTCCTTCGGTGATGAATAATTATCACTAATGTATGTTACAGGGTGCGGTTAATCAGATAATCTTCTTACGTTGATTATGTTCTTTTTAGTATTACCTTAGGAAAATGTAGCCTTGCTCTTTCGTCGGGGGGGGGGGGGGGTGCTCCTCCTGGTATCTTGGAAGTAAATATTATTCGCAATTAGCTATCAATCGTCCCGTTTCTAACAATAGGTACTCCTTACTATCGTATGGTTAAGTGCTGTGTCTGCTTCCTTGTCCGTAGCAGCTGTTGCTTTATTGAGTTTTGGTTTCTCCTTGTGTTTTGTTAACAGATCAACTTGGTGACCTTGATTATTTTTTCCTCTCTGACAGAGTAACAAATTGGTGATACAAAATCTCAGCAAGCATGAGGATCCACAGGAGGTACACGGTGCATTCAGATCCACTGGCCAATGGTGTGACTCCAGGTAGTACGAAAATCGGCTGGTTCAAGCTGTTTTTCAGATGGGTTGTGACGATTGATGGAGATGAAGAGATCAATGAAGGAAAAGGCTACATTTCACTTCCTCAGGTAACAAATTATATCTTTTTCCTTGGAGGTAGATTTAGAACGCTCAAGAATAAGAATCAATTGCCAAATTTCGTTCTTTTCGCAATATTAATACCATTAGTACTTTTCTCCATTTTTGAAACAAATCAAATCTGGAGGAAAGGGTACGGTTACAAATCACTAGTGGTATTATACTACTATTTCAACGTCGCTTGTTTAAGTTCCTTTATCACCACAGCGACCATGGACCCTGGTTGTCTACCAAGAAATATACATTTGAGTCAGGTGAACGACGGTAAATATCAAATCCCACAAGAGTACTATAATCTAATTAATTTACCCATTACCAGAGGAAATCCCAACGGTGATAGTATTTTGATGAAGTATTGTCGAACTTGCAGGATATGGAGGCCTCCAAGAGCGTCCCATTGTTCAATCTGTGAAGCTTGCGTCATGACGCATGATCACCATTGCATTTGGATAAATAATTGTGTGGGACAAAGAAATTACAGATATTTTGTTACATTTCTAATTAGTGGTACATTAGCTTCTATTTTTCTACTTGCTAATTGTGCTATACATCTTGCAAGGCGCCGAAGATCTATTTCAGATATGCCAATACCTATAACGATAACACTCATCATATACGCATCTTTGGCAATATGGTATCCATTAATCTTACTCGCGTATCATGTGTTCATGACAGGCACACAACAGACGACAAGAGAATATCTTAAAAATAGTTCAACTAGTAATAGAAGAAATCCAATTTTCCAGAAGATCACCAGAAATAAGGGCAACATTTACGACACACACTCCTTTATGGGAAACATGGTATCTCTGGTATGTCAGAGGAGAGGACTCAACTTGATGGACCCACGAGAATATCACGATTCAGGTGACTGGAGGTTCATTAACTTCGAGAAACATAACCAATCATAGTTGAATTAAACATTCACTATTAACTTTTTTTTGTTTCGAGGATTTTATTATATCTTTGAGGGAAATTATCTATACGCGCTCCGAGAGCTTATGAGATTTGAATACACAAGAGTTTGATTCTAGTAAACATAACGTAAAAACTGTTGTGCTGTCGTTTGTCGGTACGTACGATCTCCTATTACAGGTATGAAACTCTTTAATAATAGTTACGAACTAGATTATCCGTGGAATCAAGTGACAGCAGCAAATTGGAACAAGTATCCAAATGAAGTTTCCACACACGTAGTTGCTGTCGATGTTTTGAGAAGAGAAGTTAAGGACAGTGGGAACGTATTGGTCACTGAAAGACTGATAACTGTGCAACAAAATATCCCTCGGTGGTTAATCTTTCTATTGGGGAGTACGCAAAATGTTAGTTATGTGAGGGAGGTTTCAACGGTAAATCTTCAAGATAAGACATTGACTTTGAAATCGTGCAATTTAAATTATGTGAACTTGTTAAAAGTCTTTGAGACGGTCCAGTATACCCCCCATCCGAAGGATCCATTGGACAGGACTCTTTTTAAACAGGAAGCACAGATAAGTGCATGTACCGGTTGTAATGTAAGCAAAAAGCTAACGAACACAATGGAAGATTGGTCAATCAAAAGATTTTGTGATAATGCAAAGAAAGGCAAAATCGGGTTCAATTCTGTTTTAAGACTCTCTAATGAAGAAACTAGTAATTATAAGTAACCATACAAGCATTTATATGTACATATATTCTAATCGCATGCAAAGTAAAAAAAAAATTGTAAAACAGGACTAAAACTTAAAAGATATATAAATTAATATATCACATTATATTTAAGCGTTGGTCTTGTAAACGGAATGACACTTACCACAGTAGAATCTGTCCTTGTGGTTAGCTAAGAAGACACCGGCACCACAGGTGGCGTTGGTACATTCTCTTCTTAACTTGGTGACCTTACCTTCGTTGTCGACCTTGTAGTAAGATAAGACAGCTAACTTGACCTTCTTGTGCTTGTGCTTGATCTTCTTTGGGGTGGTGTAGACCTTCTTCTTTCTCTTCTTACCACCACCTCTTAATCTCAAGACTAAGTGTAAGGTGGATTCCTTTTGGATGTTGTAGTCAGATAAGGTTCTACCATCTTCCAATTGCTTACCAGCGAAGATTAATCTTTGTTGGTCAGGTGGGATACCTTCCTTGTCTTGGATCTTGGACTTGACATTGTCAATAGTGTCAGAAGATTCAACTTCTAAGGTAATAGTTTTACCTGTTAAAGTCTTAACAAAAATTTGCATTCTTGAATTTCTTGGTTTGTCGGCAAACAAAAATTAAAAATTAAAATGTGCTTCTTTCTCACCAAGTGATGAATTATTCTTTTATATGATAACAAATGAAACAAACCAATAGTCAACACATTACAGTACTCAAACTTTTTTTGTATTCACACACACAGTCTCATTTTCCGGTGCCTTCACGAGTTTCGCTATGTTAATTTTTTTGCCTCTTTTTTGCGTCGCTCGGAGAATTTCAGAATTTATTTTGCAAAAAAGTTTGTTTTTTTTTTAAAATTTTTTGAAAACGCATGGGGTTGTGGGTGTAACAGTCCACGAACTCGCAAAAACTTTTCCGGCTTTCAATTTGTCGCATTTTTGTGGTTGAAAAATAGTTAATAAAACAGTTCAGTTTGGCATCTCCGATGGTAGGCATGGAAACTTATGATGGATAGGTGCCATGGTGTCCTATGCTGGGGTGATTTCCGTGGAGCGATACATTTGCTGCTATAAATGGTGAGGTTGCGGGAAGATATCCATTGCTTTGTCTGCAGGAATGGAAATGAAAGCTGGGCGGCTAAATGCTTTTGGAACCTAAATGGATTAGATGAAGGTGTTCGCACTTAGCTGCATTATATGTGTGGCCGTTATGGTATAGGAAGTATATTACTGGAGGGAATTGGAATACTAGCGCATGTTGCAAGTTTTACCTGCGGGAACATGAGGCCGGGTGACGTCTTTCCACGTGAAAACTAACTTCGCGATACATTACATTAGAGGACAAAAAAAGCCTTATAGGAGCCTGCTATGATCAGGGCTGAAAGCCATAATATAATACAGTTCCTCTCGAGCTGAAGAAACGCAAAATGAATTCTCTGTACGATTTAGATCCAAAATGGCAGCGATTACTCAATTTAAATAATTTCTTAGGTGGATTGACCGTCAATGAATTTGTGGAAGAATTGAGTAATGATCATTCCCTGAGAATTGAAAGGCCTTTCAGTGACGAGAACGTAGTTTCCACCAATACGTGGCAAAATTTGGATTCGAAGCCTTACATTAGAACATTTGAATCCACATTAAAGCAATTGAAACATTTAAATGAAGAATCAATAAATAAAAAATCACAACTGTCAAACCAGGTCGCTATACAAGAGTTAGAACATTCTGAAAGTGTCTTGAAGCTATCAAAGGATCTAAATACTATGATATCACAGTTTAACGTCCTGGATGAGCAATTAACTAATGTCAATCAAGTGGTCTCACCCCTAGGTGACAAATTAGAATCTGCAATTAAGAGAAAGAAAAATTATATTAAATCAGTGGAATTAATATCACAATATAATGAATTTCTAATAAATGGTCAATCTAAATATATAGACGATCTGAGAACTTCAAATATTTGGTCCAATAATCTAAAAGCTGTCAATTTGACCAAAAATTTATTGATACTTTCAACAAAATTAGAGACAAATCTAATCCCAAAGACATTGGAAATTTCAAGCTCGATTCAAAAATATTCAGAAATGCTGGAATTAGATTTATTAGATCAGTTCAATAAAGCTTATCAAAATAATAATTTTAACCAATTGAACGAAATCGCTTTAATCTTAGATCATTATAATAATGGTGTGAATGTTATCCAGAGTTTTATCAATCAACATTCATATTTCATTGATTCAAATCAGGTAGAACTAGATGAAAGATCAAATAATCTGATATTTACTGATGAAGATTTCAAAGCAAACATGAATAATCCACTTTCGCATACTTTCAAATTCGAAGAATCATTTATCGCTATACTGAACGACATTGAACTTGTCATTAAGAATGAGTCCAAAATTGTTAAGAAAGTTTTTGAAGAAAGATCTTCGTATGTTATTCAATTGTTTATTCAAAGAATATTTGTACAAAAGATTGAACTAAAAGTTGATTCATATTTGAATAATGCATTGGCTTTAACAAATCTAGCGTATGTCAGAACATTGCATGGACTTTATCAATTGATTGGTAAGTTCGTGAGAAACTTGGCCGATTTTTTCCAGGCATTAGAAGAAAATAATAGTAGTAAGAATAATATCCTAATTACTACCTTAGAACAATGTTTTTCAGATTTATTTTCAAAGTACCTTTATGATAGATCATCTTATTTTGATATAGAAAAAAGAAATTTGGAGACTACACTAATTGATTTAACTTCCAGGTTTATTATTAAACATAATAATGAGTTGAAGCCAAAATTATTATCAAACAAATTTAACCAAAATGTTGAAAAATATATAAATGATGATTTCAATTTTATAAAAAAGGGTTATAAATCATCTGGTAACGTATCAAATGTAACAGCGTCGTCCAGAAAGAGATTGTTACGATTTAACACTTACTTGAAAAATCAATTGGACAATCTAGATCATGCAGTGAACCGCTCTAATTCAGTTTTGATTAACAATGAACATTCCAATTCTAATGAATTTGATACTTCAATCAGCTACAATAATAAGACGGACGCTGATGATGAACAAGATTTCAATATAAATAATGTCGACGAAATGCTGAAGTGTGTTATAGAATCCATTGCCAGAGTCATGGAAATAATTCCAAAAAATGCATTTGATTATAGTCTGGAACTATTGGAAGTCATGATAATGGGAATTATTAACAACTACATTGAAGTTGCATTGGAAGTTGCATATTATAGAGCTAAGAGTAATCACCATAGCAATACTATCGCCAATGATAATGATGTATTGAGTCTATCATTTTTAAAATATATTACTAAAAGTACAGAAATGCTCGGGTTAGTATCCACTTCGATAAAATCAATTTTTATGCCACTCTTGAATAATTCACCCAATGTCAAGCTAGCTTTAATTGAATTAACAAATAATAGCATCAAAAAATCTGAAATTTTAATTAATATTATTTTGAATGAAACCACATCCATATATTCCAACAAATTTGCACTTTCTTTGTCAAAACAAAAGAAGAAAGATTTCACTCCCAAATCTCAAGATCAATTAGATCAAGACACGTTACCGGCTATCGAAATTGTTAATTGTCTAAATTCCTTATATTCACAGTGCAAACATAATTTGAAAAATGGAAATTTGGAAACATTCCTGAATTCTGTTGGGGAAGATCTCTTCAATTTATTATTGAATCATTATAGTAAGTTCCAAGTAAGCTCAATTGGTGGTATTATTGTAACGAAGGATATTATTGGTATACAGAATGTGATAGAAACTTGGGGATTCGAAAATTTAATGGAGAAATTTGCCACTTTGAGAGAATTAGCAAACTTATACACCGTTCAACCTGATTTGTTGGATTCACTTACAAAAGAGGGACGACTTGCAGATTTTAATAGAGATATTATTAGAAACTATATCTCTAATAGAGAAGATTTTAATCATGAAAATTTCATTTCCAGCATGAAGAAACGGTTCTAAATAAATTATTATATAATGTAATACTACAAATAATTCAATCATGCCAAAATTGCTTGACTACAGTACTGATCCCGCCATCTTCAACTTCTATCTTGTAGATACCAACTCCAGATAAGAGTGTGCCGACTGTTAATAAATACATGAAATAATTATGTATCCTACCGTACACTCTTTTTGATACATAGTCGATGATACAAGACTGAAATCCAATATGACAATGACCTACAAGCATAGCACCCAATAAAGTGTCTGTTATTGTATGTATTGTACCCACTGTAATGAATGGCAGGACAATTAGTGGAACAAGTGTCATTGAAATGATTCTTTCTAGGTCCCAATGTAAAGATCCTTTAAAATTGTTCTTCGATGGTACAAATGAGGCTGAATTAACATCGCCTTCCACGCCACCAGGTTTCTGTTTTCTTGTAGGTAAGAGTGGAATTTGGAAGAGCTTTGGTACAGAGTATGACAACCCTCTCTTTTGTAAAATAACTCGCGGACGAGTATGTCTAATAATCATACCTCGCAACATTGAAGCATTTATCATAGTTTAAAAAAGTGGTAATACCCTTGTCTAGGTAGTTTTTGTTCGTCATATAACTCCTTGAATAAGATTATACTTATCTATTGCTAAAGGATGCAAGTTCATGTTTTAGATATCGTCTTTGGATGGATGAAGACAGTTATGGGTGGTTGACCTTTCTTTTTTATGTACGGTCCTATTTAAATTGATAATCTTTACTGTGAAGAAGGGTCCTCATTCGATCTTATCATTATTGCGTCTTCCATATTATATCTACATGTCAACATACATGGTGATGATAACATGATAGCTGCTCTAAACAAGAAGGTAGTCCAAGTTCAAAGATCAGGGGTCAGCATTGGACTTTCATCGTAAGACTTCAATTTGCGATCGGTCAAAATAGGTCATCAATCGCCAAATTCATCGTGTTTTATTGCCAAAGCTTTCGAAACTCTATCAAACTTGGTGAAGACCTCTTGAAGCTCAAGTTTGGCTTCTCGATGGATGAATCATATGTTCTTAAATTTATGAAATTTTGGTCCGGAACCTTTTAAAAAAAATCCGCTTAATCATCAGAGAAACCTTGAAACAATATATAAATATAAGACGGAAAATTAGTAGAATATAAGGCAAGTTCTCTTAGTTAGTACTATTTCAATTATAGTCGGTAGGATAGTATGCTACGTCAAGCCGTCAAAAGTTTAGGACTTAGAAATAAGGTTGCTCGATTGACAACAGCAATTCCCAAAACCAGGACCTCGACGTTACCTAATGGTCTCACAATCGCTACCGAATATATACCAAATACATCAAGTGCTACTGTGGGAATATTTGTTGATGCTGGTTCACGTGCGGAAAATGTCAAAAACAATGGTACAGCACATTTTTTAGAACATTTAGCTTTCAAAGGTACCGAAAATAGATCACAGCGTGCTATAGAGCTGGAAATCGAGAATATAGGGTCACATTTAAACGCTTACACTTCTAGGGAAAACACAGTATACTATGCAAAATCATTACAGAATGATATTCCAAAAGCTGTTGAGATTTTGAGCGATATTTTAACTAAATCAACGCTAGATCCAAGGGCAATCGAAAGAGAGAGAGATGTTATCATAAGAGAAAGTGAAGAAGTGGATAAAATGTATGATGAAGTTGTTTTTGATCATTTGCATGACATTGCTTATAAAGACCAACCTTTGGGTAGAACTATCCTGGGGCCCATCAAAAATATAAAATCCATTTCAAGAACAGATTTGAAGAGTTACATTAATAAAAACTATAAAGGAGATAGAATGGTCCTAGCAGGTGCTGGTGCAGTCGATCATGACAATTTAGTCACTTATGCGCAGAAATATTTCGGCCATCTACAGAAGTCAGACAGTCCCATGCCACTTGGCACGCCTCGTAGTGCGCTACCTGTGTTTAACAGAGGCGAAAAGTTTATTGAAGAGCTCTCTTTACCCACTACCCATATTGCCATTGCATTAGAAGGTGTGTCATGGTCAGCTGCAGACTATTTTGTTGCTTTAGCGACGCAGGCTATTGTGGGTAACTGGGATAGAACTCTTGGATCAGGTACTAATTCCCCATCTCCTCTGGCGGTTGCAGCTTCCAACAATGGTACATTGGCAAATTCATATATGTCATTCTCAACCTCGTACGCTGATACAGGTTTATGGGGTACATATATAGTGCTGGATTCGAATGAGCACAACCCAAGATTAATTATTGATGAAATATTGAAGGAATGGGGGAGAATAAAAGCCGGTAATATATCTGATAGTGAGGTTGAACGAGCAAAAGCACAATTAAAGGCTGCCTTACTGCTATCCTTAGATGGCTCAACAGCGATTGTTGAAGATATGGGAAGACAAATTGTGACTACTGGTAAAAGACTATCTCCAGAAGAAGTATTTGAAAAAGTTGACAGAATAACTAAAGATGATATTGTAGTGTGGGCTAATTATAGATTGAAAAACAAACCAATTTCTATGGTTGGATTGGGAAATGTCATTAACATTCCCAGACTGCAGGAGATAGAGTCAAAAATACATGGTAATTAGTAGCCAATTTGTAAAATGTATTTCATGTAAATAAACAGTTGGGAATTTAAATTATATCGGCTGAACTTCTTTCGTCAAATAGCTTTGTATAGAACAGATGTCCGTCAGGTCCATATGCGACAGGCAAATCCAGATACCATATTTATATTATTATCCATTGTAGGTAAGTTTCATAACCATGGGCAGTATTATCAGTATTGTCACTTAAAAAGACAGATGTAAATAGTATTTTGAGTCGCCTTTTTGTTAACTAAAACTGAATTATGGCATGAAAGAATGCAACTTTCCTTGATTTATAGCCCCCTTATTATTTACTGGTTTCGAGCTTCCAAGCTATTATTTTTGTCAATATGTAGGTATCTTGTAAGAATTTTAGGGAAGGGTGTATTCAATCTCCCGTGGAGGCACTCCTATGCAGGTCATGAAGTAAAGACAAATTATATGTATGGAGGTTCACTACTACCAGTATCCAAGGTATGCTAATCTGTCATTAGCTACTACAACTTTCTTAAAATAGTACATGCATGTGAAGTAACGTATATTGCCTACTCAACAGAAATTAAGCGCCAAAGATTAACAGGCGTAAAATACAGTTTCTTTTTTTCTTACTGTTACTCATTGTCAAATATCTTTTTTATCATCCTTGGCGACGCTATCATACAAGCCATAAAAAAGCTATCAGTGTCACAAGAGCAAGAAATTAACTGCTGTCTTTCGTGAATATAGTGGGCATAAACGAGCAGTATGTGAGCAAAAAATGGAAATTTTCAGTTCATTGAGGGAGCCGGTGGGTGATCAGTTTGTTGTTCAATGACCTCGTATGATATGACCATATTTTGAAAATATAGCTATCACCATTGTATAAAGAGCAATGGTAGCTTTAAAATGACATTAGACATGTGTAATGGATGATAAGATGGTATAGCAAGAAAGAAAAAAAAAGATTGCAGCACCTGAGTTTCGCGTATGGTCACCCACTACACTACTCGGTCAGGCTCTTACCAGCTTAACTACAGTTGATCGGACGGGAAACGGTGCTTTCTGGTAGATATGGCCGCAACCGATAACTGAAGTGAAAAACTAAGATGATTAGGAGTGGATATGAGATGGTAACTAAATATGGAAGGTTGCTGGAATGAAGGAATGGAGTGGATTTTGAGGTGAATATAAGGGTAATTTGGGATGGAGAATCGAGTGGTAGGTGAAGTGAAGTGATATGAAAGAAAGAGGATGATGATAGTTGGTATTTTAACAATTTGTTTTTATTTGTGTGGGATTAGTGGTTGTTAAGTATAAGAATGTTAAATTGAAAAAGTGAAGGAATAGCAAGACATCAAGTAAATAAAGGGTAAAAGGGACTATGAGTTTGGTATAATTATGGTATAGGTGGAGGATTATGAGTGGAGAGGGATAAGATTGTGAATTTTTGCGTGATACTTTTTTGTTGTTGCAGGGAATAGCTTTTGTAGATACTGGTGGGACAAAGAAGAAGATCAAGAGCGCTAGAGACTGTTAGATCTGTTGATATCGTTGCTCAAGATGCGAAGAGGTAGAGGGAGGAAAGATAGACGTGGAGCTGTACTGCCTGATTGTGCTGTTGATGCCTGTGCAAACATGTCAGATAGACTTAAGACCGAGGCAAAAGTGCAGGGTAAGTGTTTTATGTTCCGCGAGGGACGAAATGAGATTTGCGAGACGTCGTTGGTTTGCTTCGGGCGGTGGACATTTTATATGGTGAGAAGTGAAATTTTTCTAAGAGTCGGAAAAGTTATGACTAAAAGCAAAGATTATTCCAGGCGATCACGAATAGAAAATATGATCGCGCATAGAAAAATAAGTCACAAGGGTTATTAGTGGAAGGTTTGAGCAGGTAAGAAAAAGATGTTGGCAGGTACTTCATGACGAAAGCAGTTGAAGACAAGTTCGAAAGAGTTTGGAAACAAATTCGAGTAAGCTTGTAGTTCGTAAGAACAAATGGCCTCGTCAAACGGTGGAGAGAGTCTCTGGGTGATCGTCAGATCTGCTCAGTCTCTATACAGCGTGTTGACATGGGCTTTGGAAGTAATGTTTTCAAGGATAGTTTTTTGTTATTATGACGAAGAGCTAGCCAGAGAACACTGCTTCTGTAAGCCTGAACAGTCTCATCGTGGGCATCTTGCGATTCCATTGGTGAGCAGCGAAGGATTTGGTGGATTACTAGCTAATAGCAATCTATTTCAAAGAATTCGATTTGGGGGAATGCCTTGTTGAATAGCCGGTCGCAAGACTGTGATTCTTCAAGTGTAACCTCCTCTCAAGCTGCTGATATTAAACTTGTTTTGTGAAACATCGAAACAATGTTTAGTGGAACTCAGCTAGAGGAAACTCAAAGAGTGCTATGGTATGGTGAAGAATAGATCAGTTTATGGGAGTTAAATCCTGTTTATTGGTTTGTTCTACAGTAGGACCTTGTCTTACTGGAAACCTTTTCAATAGTTATCTTCAGAGAGAGAAGTATTTTCGAAGGAAGCAGTTTTGCTGAATTTGGGATTATTTCTTTTCGATTAAGATAGTTATCTGGTTGATCCTGCCAGTAGTCATATGCTTGTCTCAAAGATTAAGCCATGCATGTCTAAGTATAAGCAATTTATACAGTGAAACTGCGAATGGCTCATTAAATCAGTTATCGTTTATTTGATAGTTCCTTTACTACATGGTATAACTGTGGTAATTCTAGAGCTAATACATGCTTAAAATCTCGACCTCTGGAAGAGATGTATTTATTAGATAAAAAATCAATGTCTTCGGACTTTTTGATGATTCATAATAACTTTTCGAATCGCATGGCCTTGTGCTGGCGATGGTTCATTCAAATTTCTGCCCTATCAACTTTCGATGGTAGGATAGTGGCCTACCATGGTTTCAACGGGTAACGGGGAATAAGGGTTCGATTCCGGAGAGGGAGCCTGAGAAACGGCTACCACATCCAAGGAAGGCAGCAGGCGCGCAAATTACCCAATCCTAATACAGGGAGGTAGTGACAATAAATAACGATACAGGGCCCATTCGGGTCTTGTAATTGGAATGAGTACAATGTAAATACCTTAACGAGGAACAATTGGAGGGCAAGTCTGGTGCCAGCAGCCGCGGTAATTCCAGCTCCAATAGCGTATATTAAAGTTGTTGCAGTTAAAAAGCTCGTAGTTGAACTTTGGGTCTGGTTGGCCGGTCCGATTTTTTCGCGTACTGGATTCCAACCGGACCTTTCCTTCTGGCTAACCATGAGTCCTTGTGGCTCATGGCGAACCAGGATTTTTACTTTGAAAAAATTAGAGTGTTCAAAGCAGGCGTATTGCTCGAATATATTAGCATGGAATAATAGAATAGGACGTTTGGTTCTATTTTGTTGGTTTCTAGGACCATCGTAATGATTAATAGGGACGGTCGGGGGCATCAGTATTCAATTGTCAGAGGTGAAATTCTTGGATTTATTGAAGACTAACTACTGCGAAAGCATTTGCCAAGGACGTTTTCATTAATCAAGAACGAAAGTTAGGGGATCGAAGATGATCAGATACCGTCGTAGTCTTAACCATAAACTATGCCGACTAGGGATCGGGTGGTGTTTTTTTAATGACCCACTCGGCACCTTACGAGAAATCAAAGTCTTTGGGTTCTGGGGGGAGTATGGTCGCAAGGCTGAAACTTAAAGGAATTGACGGAAGGGCACCACCAGGAGTGGAGCCTGCGGCTTAATTTGACTCAACACGGGGAAACTCACCAGGTCCAGACACAATAAGGATTGACAGATTGAGAGCTCTTTCTTGATTTTGTGGGTGGTGGTGCATGGCCGTTCTTAGTTGGTGGAGTGATTTGTCTGCTTAATTGCGATAACGAACGAGACCTTAACCTACTAAATAGTAGTGCTAGCATTTGCTGGTTGTCTACTTCTTAGAGGGACTATCGGTTTCAAGCCGATGGAAGTTTGAGGCAATAACAGGTCTGTGATGCCCTTAGACGTTCTGGGCCGCACGCGCGCTACACTGACGGAGCCAGCGAGTCTAACCTTGGCCGAGAGGTCTTGGTAATCTTGTGAAACTCCGTCGTGCTGGGGATAGAGCATTGTAATTATTGCTCTTCAACGAGGAATTCCTAGTAAGCGCAAGTCATCAGCTTGCGTTGATTACGTCCCTGCCCTTTGTACACACCGCCCGTCGCTAGTACCGATTGAATGGCTTAGTGAGGCCTCAGGATCTGCTTAGAGAAGGGGGCAACTCCATCTCAGAGCGGAGAATCTGGTCAAACTTGGTCATTTAGAGGAACTAAAAGTCGTAACAAGGTTTCCGTAGGTGAACCTGCGGAAGGATCATTAAAGAAATGTTCAAGTGGTTATTCTAACAGGAGAGTTTGTTATGCTTCTGTCTGTGCTGTGAGCCTGCGCTTAATTGCGCGGCCCAGTGTGGATTAGAAGGTGACAAGTTAATGCTTGACTGTTTGGAAGACTGCTACTTTACACACTGTGGAGTTTTTCTTCTACAATTCTTTCCTTTGGGGGTGCAAGCTCCCAGAGGTGACAAACACAAACAATTTTGTAATATTCATAAACTAGTCAAAACCAATTTCGTATTGAAATTAAAAATATTTAAAACTTTCAACAACGGATCTCTTGGTTCTCGCATCGATGAAGAACGCAGCGAAATGCGATACGTAATGTGAATTGCAGAATTCCGTGAATCATCGAATCTTTGAACGCACATTGCGCCCCTTGGTATTCCAGGGGGCATGCCTGTTTGAGCGTCATTTCCTTCTCAAACAATTCTGTTTGGTTGTGAGTGACACTCGGATGAGTTAACTTGAAATTGCTAGCCAATTAGGCTTATAGTGGTATGGCAAGCTTTTGATTGTGAAATCACTGTCAAGTCTGCTGATACAACTGTCGTATTAGGTTTTACCAACTTCGGCTGCGTGTGTTAGTGGGTGTTATAAAGACTATGATGGAAGATTGAGAGAGTGTAATATTGCGAGCCTGGCGAACAGTGTTCTTAAAGTTTGACCTCAAATCAGGTAGGAATACCCGCTGAACTTAAGCATATCAATAAGCGGAGGAAAAGAAACCAACCGGGATTGCCTTAGTAACGGCGAGTGAAGCGGCAAAAGCTCAAATTTGAAATCTAGTACCTTCGGTGCTCGAGTTGTAATTTGTAGAGGGATACTTTGGGACCG
>NC_018947.1:702549-729663 GCF_000304475.1 Kazachstania africana CBS 2517
TCAGGTTTATAGTATGTCTGATTTGATTGATATAGTGAAAAACACCCCAGTGGATGTTATTTCGAATGACAGCGCCAAACCGTTAAATTTGGTCAAGTCGTACATCGATTCAGTTATTGAAATAAATAAGACCTTGGAATCTAGTGTCAAAACTGATATTGACGAAGTCACAGTGGATGGTCTAGATGCCAACCAAGTCTGGTGGCAAGCAAAAATTGTTATCGATAAAATCGGCGCAGACTTGATGGAAAGAATCCAAGAATTGAAGGCTGTTGTCGACAATGACGATAATGAATTAGAATCCAGTGACGATATGAAGAATGATGACATTGAAGAGCAGCTTGAAAATTCCGAAGAAGAACAAGAAGATGGATTCGTATCAGCCCAGGAATCTGCAGAGGAAAATGAAGTGAATGAAGCCGAAATCTCTGAACAGGATGAAAGTGATTTTGAGATCGAGGAAGGTCGTGACGATTATGCTGAAGAATCTGAAGAAGATGAGGGCGAAGATGAAGCTGTAGAAGATGATGAAGGAGATGAAAACGTTGAGGCGCCTTCTACATCTAAGAATGACCCATATAAGATCAATGATGAATTTTTTAATCTTGAAGAGTTCAATAAGCAAACTTTAGCCCAAGAAGACGGTAATTTAGATGATATAGATAATGAAGATGATGAAGAGATTGATTATTTTGCAGACTTACCCTCTGATGAAGATGAAGAAGCCGACTATTATGAAGATTTTTTTGATAAACCACGATCCCAGAAACCTGCCAAGAAGCCTGTGGAAGATGATGACGACGAAGTAGAAGAAGAGGAAGAGAATGGCGATGAAGATTTTGGTTCTGCTATGAGCTCGTTGAAATTAGATTTATTTGACGAGAATGATGAAGAAGATGCAGAAGAGGCAGATGGAGACAAATTGTCCACATTTGAAAAGCAACAGTTAGAAATTCAAAAGCAAATTGCAGAATTGGAGAAAGAAGCGATTGCTGAGAAAAAATGGGCCTTAAAAGGTGAAGTTAAAGCTAAAGATCGTCCAGACAATGCTTTGTTGACAGAAGATATAGAATTTGATAGAACGTCAAAGCCTGTTCCCGTTATTACCAATGAAGTTACCGAATCCTTGGAAGATATGATCAGAAAGAGAATTAAAGAATACACTTTTGATGATTTACAAAGAAGAACGATACATGATTTTAACATGAAGGCACATAAGCCTAGATTTGAATTAAGTGACGTTAAGTCATCCAAATCCCTTGCTCAATTGTATGAAGATGATTATCAAGGTGTCACTGAAGAAACTGAGATCAGTGAAGAGTTACAAAAATCACACGATGAAGTTTCAAAATTATTCAATGATATCTGTTACAAACTAGATGCACTATCTTCAGCACATTTCATACCAAAACCTGCCGAGAAATCCCTGGAAGTCAGGGTGGAGACAGCAGCTATAACCATGGAAGATGCCCAACCTCTAAGTATGTCCACGGCGTCCACTTTGGCACCACAAGAAGTTTACAGATCTGGAAAGGCAGACAATGATAAGGAAATCAAGTTGAACAACGGTACGGTGATGTCCAGAGAAGAATTAACGAGAGAGGATAAGAATAGATTGCGTAGATCGATAAAGAGAAAGAGAGCCAAACACATGATTAGCCAAGCACAAAGACAACCAAAGAAGAAGAGCAAGAAGGACGATGTCATCGACACTCTTTCGCGTGCAAAAAACGTTACTGTCGTTAATAAGAGTGGTGAAAAGCACGATACTAGAGGTAATGTCAGAAAGAACAATAACGCGGGCAGTAGCGTAGACAAAGTGAGATTATGAAGTGTCTTACATTCACACTTTGAATCACGTATATATATATATATAGCACTTTCTCTATAGATCTTTGAGTATTATATAACTGTCAGACTCTGTAAAATAGCATATTTAATAGTACAGCATAGTGATTTTGCGTTGTGATGAGGTTCTCGATCAGAATTATAAAAGCGGATTTTAGTATCTGGATAAAAAAAAAATAGAGAAGAGAGAACAAAACAAACTTGTAGTTCAACGGAGGTTAGTAAGGAAACTGTCGTTTTAGAGATCTTCATTTAGAGTGTAAAGACTGCTAATCAAATCTATGACGATGATGAAGCTTGTTATGGTGGACCCAAGCAAGTCAAGGAAGGATAAAGTTAGATCTAATACTTTCCATCATTTCGAGAACAATTTTATCAAGAAGCCTGCTGAGAAGACTTCTATTATGACATCCGAGATTGTTTCCCATGAAAGAAAGAAGAATAACATCGTTTTCCAAAAATATGAGCAAAGAAAACCCAGTCAGAAGCCAGTGGTGGATCCAATATTTACAAAAAGGAGCTTGAATCAAGATTCAAGAAACGTGGAAAATTTTACCGAGACTCCCCTGGTGTTTAGAAGTGATCCTAAATATAATAATATTACAAGTTCAGAGACAACACAACATGGTGGGAAACGTCAAAATGTCCTGCATAATAGTAATAAGGTGAAGAAACTGACATTTGTTAAAACGATGACGAATGGTAATAATAATAACCACTTGCATGCAGCTAATTTGAATACGGAGGCATTCCAAATGCATATGAGTCAAGACCTAGCGAAACAGCTGGATGATACCGTATCGGAGCTGGCAAATGCTTTGCATTACAAAGAAGGTACAAGTAATGAAAGTAGTTCTGGAAGGATGATGAAAAACGACAATGAATTTCAGGACTCTCTTTTGCTCATGCAAAATAATGAAAATAGCAACGCAGCAATCGATCCTAATGTCAGTTTGAGTTCTCCAGATTTCATATTTTCTAATAAAACAGACAAGCCTAGCTTGACGGGGAAATTCAGCTCCGACACCAAAGTGAAACTGAACAAGACGCAGCCGCAACCTCCTGTGATAAAGGGATACTCAACTTATACTTTCAAGGTGAATTTGAAAGACGGAACAAAATAAAACCTGAGACTGGATCCAACAAAAAAAAATTTCACCAAAATTATATCTCTTTTCATTTATATTCTCTTCATATTCTAGCTATGGACGCTTCTTCAATCTATCCTATATATTATATATTTCAGTGTATCGAGCTGATATATAGTAAATCCTTCGTTTGAAATATCATTTTGTTCTGATAACCTTGTGTTTCAGCATCAATATTTGACCTAAAAATGTAACGAATCTATAAATTCTTAACAGTCGAGAAGTTGAATGTCCTCTACTAATAGTCCAATTACTGAGCAAGGACATTTTCTGAAGTTTATCAGGATAACTACCCATCCTGGCACCTACCGCATATACATTTATTTCCACAATTTCATCCCAAATGCAAGGAAAAACCTACAGAAACATCATCAATTACACACACTGCAGCACAAAACCTGCAGCCGAACCCCACCTGGCCAGCAGTACTACCTGGCGATGCACAGTGACACCACGTATATACATATAAGATATGACAGACACCGACGCCGGGTAACGACATCTCCGGGGCCCTATAAATCTGAATGGCAGCTCCGAGGGAAAATAAGAGAGTTGGATTCTTGTTTCCAAACTGGATATCAACACAATCAGACTATTTAAAAATGCATGCTCGTGATTGGTTTTTAGTGTTCGTTTCCATATTTTTACCACCATTGGCCGTGTGGTTCAAGAGAGGGTTCTGTTCCAAGGATTTTCTAATCAACGTCTTATTGTTCTTATTGGGTTTCTTCCCTGGTCTGATTCATGCTTTGTACGTTATCAGCTGCCATCCATATGAACAAGAGCACGTGGCTCTCAGAGGCGACTCTGAAGGATATGGAAGCCTAGCATAGTGTGGTTCAACCTGTCATATAGTCTCTATTTAGTTAAATACATATTCCTACGTACGTAATGATTCGACATTTGTAATGAAGTTTGAAAAGACTAGCCTGATAGATGATGGTTAGTAAGTAGCTCATCGCGAGCGACAAGTCGGTGAAGAGCGTCATGGATCTTCTGGGAGATATTGTTGAGAAGGATACTTTGAACGAGGTTGGAGAGGGCAACTTTAACGTGGCCAAGAATGGGTTTCCTGAGCTGTATAAACCGAGTAAGATATCATCTTGGAAACAGAGGTTGAAAGCAAAGAAGCAACAGCAGCAACAGCAAACTAACCCTGATCCTCCTAAGGAGACTGTAAAGGAGGAGAAGAAACAGAGATCAGAAGCTGAGTCGATTCATGCGGAAAATATGGACGTATTAAACAATATGACACAGGAACAAATTATGAATGAACGTAGAGAATTATTGGAACAACTAAATCCGAAATTGATTCAGAATCTGCTCAAGAATATTAATAAGAGGGCTAAAAGTGAAGATGGGAGCCCTCTATTTGCTGAAATTGAAGGTGCTTCGGGTACTTGGGTCGGAGGGTACAATAAGGACAATCTTCCTCATTTGGACGAAGAGCAGGTTAATGCGGCTCTTGGTATTACAAACCGTGAAACATTAGAGTTTGAAGAAGAACATGATTTTAAGGATGCTAAGACCGTCCGGTTCCAGGAACCAGGAGAAGAAGAAGAAGAAGAAAATGAAGAGGAAGAAATCCTTGACGAAGATGATATTGCTCCTCTAGATTACCAAATGGCTCAATCTGTCGATCACACAGCAAATGAAGACTTATTGAAAGACGTTCACTTTGTTAGAAACCACAAACATGACGACGAAGAAGATATAGAATTAGAAAAATTAGATATCAATGATCCAAATTTCAATGAAAAATTACATGAGAAATATTTCCCAGACTTACCAAAGGATATTGAAAAATTGAAATGGATGCAACAAGTTCAAACTAACGATCCAAATAAAGACATCGTCATCGATAGTGTAAATGAAATCAGATTCGATTTTAATGGTAATTTAGTACCGCCAAATAGGGCAATCGAATCGACTACCCATTCGGGCCTACATCATCATTCTAACAACCCTGAATTGGCAGGCTATACGCTTGAGGAATTGGCTAAACTTTCAATGTCCACTTTCGCACCACAAAGGTCAATAGCAGTGCAGACTTTGGGGAGAATTCTCTACAAATTGGGGAAAAAATCATACTATCAGTTGGTTCCTGAAGTAGATGAAGAAACTTACGAACAAGAAGGCACTAAAACCATTATGAATAACATTTATTCAATGTTATGGGACCTGGTTAAAGATCTCAACGTAATCGAATCTTTAGAACTCGCCGCAGATGAATCCAAAACCAGAAATATTTCTGTGAGAACTTATGCTATTGATGCTCTATGGCTATGGAGAAAGGGTGGTGGAGATTTCCGGAAGAACAAGAAACAAGATATATAGATATGTAAATGTACGTAAGTAGCATTATTAATTCTTTGTTAACGGCACACGGTGAGAAGTCCTTTTAAAACAAAAGGAAACTTCAAAATTGCGCACAATAAAAGAATAGCATTGAACTATTATTGTTTCAATTCATATTGTTGCAATCTATATGAAATAGCCTAACTCTTAGAGACGGAATCAAGTAAATTATCATCTGCTTCTAAAAGTTAGAAGAGTTTCAATCTCTTTCTAAATATGCAGAAAATTCCACATGATAAAACAGATCTTAGACATTGAACTGTGAAAGAAAAACTCTAAACACAGTTCAAACACACTAGGAACACTTTGAACATCTGGAACTAACGGACATATGGAAAGAGATGGTGACAGAAGCCCAATTATCCCAATCGCAACGAAACAAAAACGTGCCCAAACAAACGTGATCATCAATCTTTGCACATAGACACATTCATTAAACAATGAAAGGACATAAAATCCAGCTTAACAAACTTAAGTTGTGCAAATGGTATCGAGACCTCTCGATACCCGTCGTTAGAGCGCGTCTAACGAGCTATACTGTGGTTTTGTCGTTATAGTCATTGCTGAAAAGTGGTATAAAATATTTTTCAATTGAAAAATTTTCAGCATCGCAAAATAGTTAGGGCATCTCACCATGAAATACAGATGAGGCAGAAATATGAACATCATACCTAGTCCTTTGTGGGCAATTGAACCGTGTGAACATGATTATAGGTATACTTGGGGGTCAATTATAGTGGACGAGACGTTCCTGGGGTGAGATAATCGGGTAATTTTGCTAGGACATAATCTCAGAGGCCAGACATCCCGATAAGTGGGCTCAACTACGCTGTCTCACCAGAGTACACCATTTACAATCAGATGATTGTTCATGTCTTGAAGCTATCTTCGTATTACAATTAAACCCTCAATGAGAATATCGTAACTGCCTAAACGGCGTAACTCTGTAACTTGCTCACTTCATGGCCTTATTGCTTCGTGATATCACAAAAGCTAATAGTACTGCCAATCTCTTGCCATTGCTGAACTGTTCCTCAAACTTTTGAGCTCGAACAGTGCCTTAATTATGCGTAACGTTTGTACCTGAACTTTGCATTATAAAGCGAATCCTCGAGAATTGTAAACAAAAGAAACACGAACGACATATCACGTAAAGATACAGAACAGGTCAACATGAGTTACACAAATATCAAGGACTATAGAGATGAAATAGACAAACTTAATAGCGAACTCAACGAAACCACTGAAACTGCTCTTGCTGAACAAGAATACAGGGCCAAAAATCTAAGTAGTGATATTACGCAAATAATACAGTCTCTCAGCCAAGAAAACGATTTGATTAGAGTCCCAGAGACCGAAAAATGGATTGATCCATCCTCTATAACTCCAGGAATCAATGAATCAAATAAGATTATTTCTATTTTAAAGGAAGTTTATTTAGAGCAGGAATCCTTAGACAACTTTCTGAGACTAACAGTATCGTCAAATTCTAATGAATTTGACAAGATACGATCAAAGGACGATCCAGTATTTCGAGAGTTGGAGGACGAGGTTAATTATTTGGAATCTACCCAGCTGCAGAATCAGTTGAATGCAATCAACGTGATAAAGTCGAAAATATCGCAAAAGAGCAATGAATTATCGCAAGATGAGATGAAAATAAACGAAGTATGTCTTAATACTGCTGATGAAATAGATGAATGCTTTCAATTGATCATTGAGTTAGAGAAATTACAGGAAGATAGAATTGAAAAAGTGAAGAATGTTAGACTAGAGGAACTAAACGCTACTACTGAAGCGTTTAACGAATGGGAAAATATTGTTACTTTGAGGAAAAACCTTTCTGAATTAGAAAGAGAGCTGCACTTACTAAAAACTACGAACCAAAGCGATAAGAGACAAGATAAATCCCTAAGCAGCAGTTACTCGGTGCTATTGGAACTAACAAACCTTTATAGAAAAAAATATCAAAGATTTACAAAGAAGTTGGTATTGACAAACTCGAAATTCACCAAGAAAGCAAAACTGTGAGTTTCCAATTGAAAGAAAAATACAATATCAAGATTCAATTAAACGATTTCAATAATTTCTCAAATATTGAGATTTTGTTCGGAGGAGACAATGACAAAGCTACAGAGGATGAAATTAGGAATAAATTCTATAACGAGAGTGATATTTACGATATAATACAGTACTTAGTATCAAAATTATAGGCTATATACCCTGCATGGATTTCAAGTATGCGCCCATTGCACCGAGATAGCCTTCATGTTTCAGGAAGAATGCCTGTTTTGCGTTTTCAGACCAAAAAGTTATTGCGTAACTTAACGTGTTCATTGTAGTAAGATGTCCTCTTATATAAGAACCACCAAAATAGATGTTTTTCACGTTGTGTATCTTTGCTTGTAAATATGCAATTTGTCCAATGTTATAGGAGACAGCATAAAGTAAACTTTTACAGATGTCTTCATTTTTAAATTTTTTATTCCGACTTTCAATATCGCTGGTAGTTGTAACGTTATCAGTTGTGTTTATATTAGTGTCATTCTTCCTATCCTGAAAAACTTTAGCAAAAGAACTAGCAATGTGAGTGGATTTCAGTCCTATTTTATCGTAGCTTTTTCCATATATATCGCCAACTAGCATATCCACATTTTTATTATCGCCTTCTTGGGCCCATTCCAACATTTGATCGTATGTTCCAGCGCCTGTAATTAAGGACAAGAGTCCCCAAAGTGTTCCACCACCTAACGACGAACCACCAATTCTCTCAAAATTGTCTCTACTGCTCACTTTCTGTATGGAGACACCCGATCCAATGTTCACTAGTAAGTATGGGTACACGTTATTACCAGTTGAGTCTACCGATGTGGTACCATCGGTATCATTGTAAGTGAACACTTCGTCCTTGATTTCATGTATGAAGAAGTCCAGTCCTTTGATAAGACATTCCATCTCATCAAACCTCATCAATTGCGATACGGATCGAAACTCTTGACTTAGATAGTCAAAGAACTTGAATGAACCGCCTCCGGTAGCCACAATTCTCACGTTAGAATATTGTCCACCATTGGATTCTGCTATGATAGAATGTATCAATTGTATGAAGGCATCAATTTGCTCCGTCTCTATACTATGGAATCGCAATCTTTGACTGCCCACTGGCGAATAGACAACTTTGGCTAATGAACCACCGATGTCGATGGCAATGGTGAAAAAACCATTTTCGTACTGCAAACCTTCGTATTTGATCTCTTGAGCAACGTAACTGGTCATGTTCGGCCTGCAATCTACAACCACACCACTCATTCAAATGCTAGCAACAACTTTAAGTACTCTTCTCGAAGTGTTGAACGAGTTGCAGCAGAGCCAAATGAGTCTTTCATTGACCTTGAACGGTATTTCCGACCACGTGCTAATGTTGAAACTGCCCGGATTGAAGCAGGAACGAAGCCCGCATGGCCGAGTAGCCCTCGCAGCCTCCTGGAAAACTTAACCCTAACACGTATTTCGAGCAAATTTCAGACCTCAAATTCCGACCATTTGAAATTTTTTTCATTTCCAACCCTCAAGGAAACCCGACCAGAAAGGTCGCAAAAGTTCAAAAGCCCTAATAAATAGGGCGATTTGAACCCTGTCACGTACTGTGAAAAAAGAAAAAAAAAATGCGATGAGGTTTGCAACACTTTCTCTACTGTGACAAAAAAGAGCTTTGAAAAATTTTCCATTCATTAATAAGACCATCATCAATAGGAGTGACTAGTGATCTTTGAAGCGATGTTTCCAGAAAACGTGAGAGAATTGATCAGCGACAAATACGAGAAGGCCGTGAACAATGGCGATGTCAAGTTAATCGAGGCTACTTCCAAGAAATTTAAGGATTCCAAGACCGGAATGCAATATTTTGTAAATTTGGCACCATCTTTAGGTGAAAAAATCAAATCCACCGAGGAGTCCAAGGAGGATCCATTTGCCAGGCCTGCTGAAGAACTTACAGTATTAGCTGATGTTGCTGAGAACTACCAATTGCTATTAAACAAGTTCCCAGTCGTTCCAGAACATTCTTTATTAGTCACCAAAGAATTCCAAGACCAATCTTCTGCTTTGACTCCAAAGGAATTGATGATGGCTTACAATTTAGTAGTCAAAATGGATGACGAAGACGAAAACTTGAAGCATTTACTATTCTACAATTGTGGTCCATCCAGTGGTTCTTCTCAAGACCACAAACATTTACAAATAATGAAATTACCAAACAACTTCATCCCATTCCAGGAAAAATTGTGCAGCGGTAAGGAACATTTCTTACCCGATTTCAAGACAGAACCCTTACAAGATGCCAAAGTCTCTTTCGCTCATTTCGTCTTACCTTTGCCAGAATCCCCAGAAGATGTTAACGAAGATCTCTTAGCGATGTGTTACATCTCCTTGTTACAGAGAGCTTTGACTTTCTTCCAAGATTGGTTGAACGAAAGACCAGACTTAGTCAAATCCTACAATGTCCTTCTAACCAAGAGCTGGATCTGTATTGTTCCCCGTTCAAATGAAGGTTTCAATCTTGACGACCAGGACGACCAAAAATCCAACGATCCAAAACTGGACATGTCCGTCAACGCCACCGGCTACGCAGGTTTGATCCTAACCAAGAGCCAGGAAGCCTTCGATAAAATCGCCGACTCTCCAAACGTCATCGACGATTTACTCTTGAACTGTGGTTTCCCAAACTCTTCCGAACAAAAACCTTCCGAATACAACTACTAACCTACTAACGATCTCATGACATATAGTACTTCTTATATACATTTCTATAGATACTTCACCTAATAGCAAGTCCTATGCCATTATTCATCACTGGCTCTCTTTTTTCAATTCAGCCAATAATATTCGAGAACGTCTGTTTTAGTTCGGACTTCCATCAATTTAAAGCGATAACTTCTTATAAGTAAAAGCCAAAGACTTACTTTACTTACATAAGGATCAACAAGAAAAATATTAGTAAGAATGCCACAGTCGTTCACATCGATTGCTAGGATGGGTGACTACATATTAAGGTCACCCACTTTGTCCAAATTTTGTGTTCCCGTAGCTCACAAGTTCGTTGAATTATCAGGTTATCGGAAACTGGGATTGAGATATAACGACCTATATTCTGAGGAAAACCCTATTGTACAGACTGCCATTAGACGACTACCTGAAGATGAATCGTATGCAAGAAATTACAGAATCATAAGAGCGCACCAGCAGGAGTTGTCTCATCATTTATTACCAAGAAATGAGTGGATAAAAGGGAAGGAAGATGTTCCTTATTTGCTTCCTTACCTGTTAGAGGCTGAAATGGAGGCCAAGGAGAAACAAGACCTCGATAACCTGGAAGTTCAAAAGTCCACTTAGTTTACCGTATACATATATTCATTGATCTTTATTTATTTATCTTCAAAATTCGTTATGCAATCATATAACTGAATAACTAACAGTATTACTATTAAATACCAAAGTGTCCAGTAGAAGCAACTGCATCAGATGGTTATAGGCCTCCTTCTCAAATTGTTATAAAAGAGAAGCGGAATTTTAAAAACGAGGGATGCCATTAACATTTGCTGACCATTCTGTCAACAAGCAATGAAGACACCATTAAATTCGTCGAATTTACAAATTACCAAGAACCCAAGCCCATCCAGACCAAGACCAAATGATCAGTTACAATTTGGCAAGACTTTCACCGATCATATGTTAATAGTCGAATGGAACGCAAATGAAGGCTGGGGTAATCCTCAAATTAAGCCATACGGTCCATTCAGTCTAGACCCATCTTCTGTAGTATTCCACTATGGATTCGAATTGTTTGAAGGTATGAAGGCTTACAGAACCGTCGACAACAAGATTACTTTATTCCGTCCTGACAAGAATATGAAACGTATGAATGAATCTGCTGCTAGGATCTGTTTACCTGAGTTTGACGGGAATGAGCTAATTAAGTTAATTGGAAAACTGATTGAATTAGATAAGCATTTAATTCCTCAGGGCGAGGGCTATTCTTTATATATTAGGCCTACGATGATCGGCACAAGTGAAACATTGAGTGTAGTGTCTCCCGACAAAGCATTGCTTTATGTTATTTGTTCTCCGGTTGGACCGTACTACAAGACTGGCTTTAAGGCTGTAAAACTAGAGGCAACTGACTATGCTACCAGGGCTTGGCCTGGTGGTTGTGGTGACAAGAAATTGGGTGCTAACTATGCGCCCTGTGTATTACCACAATTGGTAGCTGCTCAAAGAGGGTACCAACAAAACCTGTGGTTATTTGGTCCAGAAAAAAATATTACTGAAGTGGGAACAATGAATGCCTTTTTTGTCTTTTCAAATCCAAATACAGGTAAAAATGAACTAGTTACGGCACCCTTAGATGGAACCATTTTGCCTGGTGTCACAAGAGATTCAATTTTAGAATTGGCCAGGAAAAGACTAGATCCTCATAGATGGGAAATTAATGAACGTTACTGCACTATTTTTGAACTATCTGAGAAGTCTAAGAACGGGGAACTAGTTGAGGCATTCGGTTCAGGTACAGCAGCAATTGTTTCACCAATTAAAGAAATTGGCTGGAAAAATGAAAAAATCCAGGTTCCTTTGAGCCCTGGAGAAGAAACAGGACCTTTCACCAAAGAAGCGGCTCAGTGGATTTTGGATATTCAGTACGGGAAAGTCACACAAGGAAACTGGTCAGAAACTGTTGCTGACCTAAACTGAAATGGATGAGGTGGATGATATAAAGTTGGTAACAGGTTATATAATGAAAGAAGATAGTCGAGTAGCAAACCATCCACTGGCATACGTCATTCTTTCGCAGATATCAAGTCTCGATATTATGGAAAAATGCTTGTTGCTCGTTTCCTAGGTTCTACAATGATCAATTCATTGTAGAAAGATGTCATACTGCTAGGTTAACGTACAAATAGATACTTCTAGATGCAAACGCCGTTCCTCTACAACTTTGAATTTTTATGCTCCCATCTTTTATCTCACAACAACTTGAATTTAAATAGCAGTTAACCTAACAGTTTGTAATTATAGATGACGTGCGTCTACAGGAGCTTTCAGATCTGTAGATACTTCCTGATGACTGAAAATTTAGGCTATAAGGACTCATTTAAGTTGGAAGTGTAATAAATGCAAAAGGTTGACACTTCTATTACTAATTTCCCGTAAATTGCCTAAGAATGGCACCATAATGGTCATTTCAGGAAATACCCAAGCTAACCTAAAATTTGTCTTTAGATATAGAAACTATAAACTCACTGCATTTGAAAAATTGTATATGTGACCGCAAGACAGTGACGTATTAGCTTTTTAGAAAGGAAATAAAACATGCTGTCACTGCAAAATATAAGTCCTTCAATTTATTCACTGAAAGGTGGCTATCGAGGGAATACATTTCTAGTTTTAGAGAAATAAAATAAGTCAGTAACTAGAACTTTTACAGAATTGCATATGATCTTTATTTAAACTCCTTGTCATAGTCAACAAGGGTAAATCTATATCTAACATCACCTTTCTCCATCCTTTCAAAAACTTCTGTGACACCTTTCTCACTGATCGGTACAGTTTCAACCCATATTTTAATATTGTTCTTCGCAACCAAATCCAACATGGTCTTAATTTCCATAACTGAGCCTATTCCACTATTACCAATCTTAACACCCAATAATCCTAATGGAGCCAAGACTAACTTTTGGTCCTTATGAGGCGCTGCAATAGAGATAATAGTACCTCCGATCTTCATCACTTTCACGAACTTATCAAAGTTAATCTCTGTCAGAGAAGAGGCACAAACAACTACCAAATCTAAAGTATTATAATATTTTTCTTCCCAGTCTTTTTCTTCCATAGTAGCAATATAGTGATCAGCGCCTAAGTTCACTGAATCTTCTCTTTTAGAATTGGTACGAGAGAAGGCGTACACTTCAGCGCCCACTTGCCTTAGCAAACAGTACGCCCATATGCCCAATACCACCAATACCGACGATGCCAACTTTTTGTTTGGGCCACAACCATTCCTTAGTAATGGAGAGAATACTGTGATACCGCCACACATTAATGGAGCTGCTAATTCACTAGGAATTTCATCTGGAACTGGAATGGCAAAATGCTCATGCAATCTGACATGGGAAGCGTAGCCACCTTGGGAAATATAGCCATCGTCGTATGGCCTGTTATATGTACTGACAAATTTTGGACAGTACGGTTCATTGTTCTCTTTACAACGGTCACATTCCAAACAGGAAAAAGATTGTGCTCCGACACCAACTCTGTCGCCAATTTTTAATCCAGAATCACATTCAGGACCCAGCTTAACAATTCTACCTACAATTTCATGACCAACAACCATCTTATCTCTGAGTTCTCTCCAGTGTGAAGCAGCCGTATGGATATCGGAACCACACACCCCACAGCATTCAATCTCGATATCAACGTCATGTGGGCCGAATGCTTTAGGTTCGTAAGTAACTCTTTTAGGATGGGTCCAATCTTTAGTGTCTACGATACCGATTCCTTGAAATTTTTCTGGGTAGGACATCTTAATCCAACTTTTCATAGTCTTTTTACAAGTGTAAAGCAACAGAAAAGTGTCCTGGCAGCTTAAGAAGCACGCTCTTTATATATCTCATGACATATCACAGTCGATGGCTGAATGCTTTCGTAATTGATTTGTGGTTTCGTACGAGACGTTTCGGCCGAGATACATCGCCCGAGGATAGTAACCATTAGTGCCGTATCTCGATTTATTGCTTTAATATCAGTTACGTACAGAAGTTAAGAAACATGGATTTTCTGCCTCAGCACTATCCTGTGTATGCCGTCTCCTAGCTGACATATACTGACAAAAAGGTTATAGCTAAGGAAGTGATCGAACTAGTGGGGAAACTATCATATTTGCAGTGAAATTTCCTGACTAGGTCCACATATTTGAAACGCACATCCCTGTTCTAAAAAACATTCATTGTTTAGATACGATGATTGATCACAGTTGTGGTAGTTAGCAAATCTGTAATATTTATTAATTTGGGAACTTATATTTTTGACGTGAGGGAAGATCAGAGGATGATCCCTTTATATTTTCGTTAATATTGTTCATTTTTGTTTAAGGTCAGTCAAGTTAGTGAAGTAATTCTTATTAATCAGTGGTTATACCAAATAATGCACTCGTTATATATAAAATATAATCATAATATAAAATAATATAAAGTGATACAAACTTTGATCAAACTTCAGTGTTCACCTGACTATTTATACCTTTTCCAACACATTTTGATTTATGCCAATTATCATGTTCTAGATTTATGAGTCAATACGTTGTCATAATTATCGTACCATAATTATTGCATGATAATATATATTCGTGTTTATCACGCCATATATGGTTCGTGTCAACAAATGATCGTGTTTATCACACCATAATTATTGTTCATATCTTCTCTAACATTCTAAATTTGTCATTCTAACTATCAAAACATTGAAATGTCAGTATATTGCCATTTCCAGCAATGTTTAGGTTGTCGGTTTTGCTGCCTGAGCTTTTTCTCCTTATATAGAGGATAACTAAAAAAGCCAAGGAAGTGGGTCCTGAATAAAACTACAAAAATATTTCTAGCGTTCAACTTTGACAGGGTTTATGTTTTCATATGCACGTTAACTTTCTTTTTTTGGAAAACAAATCCACAGGTTGGCCTTTAACTTATTTCGCAATAAAACCAGTATTCAATGAAACTGTATTTTTACTATAAGGGCACTCAAAGGAGTAGAGATATTATTGATCATGTGCAATCTTGCCCAGCTAAACTGATACCCAAAAACTAAAGTCATAATGTCATCATGCCAAAAACAGATCCTCGCTCATCTTATGTATAAAATTGACTGGATCGAAACATTTAACTTTTAAAAGAGGTTTTCTCCCCCTAGATAATGCCAATAGAATCCTTTTTGCAATCCATTTTTTGCATCTTCCTGTTTACGTAAAAGAAAGTCTCAAGAGTCTAGTGGGAGGTCGAGCGTTTAATGCCAAGAAATGAAAAGTTGCTTTTCTTCTTATATTTGCCTTGGCAGGCACACGTTATTATCGAAAATTTCCACGTTTTACGTCACTCACTTTTAAATTCTCGGCGAAATCACTAGCACCCTAGATTATCTAAAATATGCCTACTGAGGCTCGATACCATCCAATAACGAGATAGGTTTGATGATAGGCAGTTCAATGTCAAAAATGCTCTCTTTTGAGAAGATCATGAGCGTTTTCGTTTTTTTCTGTATTTCAAAACGACATTTCTATTACTGTCACAGTCTTCTAATAGAACCTAACAACGAGAAAGATGGAATTTATTGTACTTTTCAGAAGAAAATACCTTCTACGACAAAGTTAGATATTCTCTGATGGGAGTATGGTGCTACAAAGCAAATTTTAGAAGTTTCTCTACACTGGACATTGTGGGTATGCCCCACGAACATTCAAAGAATGGCCGCTTTATTAGATTGTTCCTCGCTACCAACAAACACATATAGCAGAATATAGGGGCTCCTATGAGCACGGTAAACAATATTTTTCATATGCCTGGTTCTGATATTTTACAGAACCTGAAGTAAAAAAGTATTCTAGTGAGCTAAGCCATATCAGCTTAGGATGAATTAGGTTCAAACAGAAGTCTATATAACTAGATGTAACTCTGTAACACTCACCTCAGGAGATACATGCTATCTGCCGCAAAGGTCAGGAAGAGATTACTATCATTCTGACTCAACTGCTTGCTGACACATGACTGTTCGGGCTATAATCTTAATCTAACAACAATCATCGTATATTTCGAACTATTTAGTGCACAAATCGCTTTAAGAGTCAAGTGGTACATTCACTAGCACTATAGTAATCATCTTTAGCTGTTGCGTCGTTTTATTGACGTTTCGCTTTATTCGGTTCTATATAAATAGAATTGATATCAAATTTTTAATGCAACCCGAAACCCTCCTTACAAGTAATTTGGATGTATCTCATCGCTAGCCACAAGATCGTATATAAATCATCGAACGATGGATTCAAAAGATTCAGATGAGCTGTTAGGAGCAAGAGCTGAGCCGGCTACGATGCCGCTTCCCAGTACTGTATTTCGTAATCGATTTACATACGGCCTCAGCGAGATGTTCAAAACGAAACGTTGCCAAATATCTTACACTCTACTGCTGGCTTCAATCACTGCTGCTATAACGTTTGCAAATGTCCCGGGAAAGAGTGATACTTCTGCACTGCTCTTTGCTCTTTCCTTTTTTATATTAGTAGCAACAGCATTTGTGACAGCAACAGTCTTCATTAAAGAATTTAATACATTTGCAAAAGTAAAATTCTTTTTATACGTCGTTGAATATAAGCCTAACATTGATCCACACAGCTGGGACATCATTGCCTCGCATATGAATGTGTATCTATATAACGAAGGATATTGGTTTAGCCCCAGGTGCTTCTACGACGGACAAGCTGCATATCACTACTTTAAGAGTTTGATAGTGAAATCTCCACTTGCCAAGGATGTACATTCAAACGTCAATGGCAATCAAAATGCCATTCCTTTGGCCTCGATGAATGAAGCTGGTGTGGAAGCTGGTAATACTAATAATACGGAGTCTGAAAATGGTTTACAGGATGCTGATTTTGAATTGAAGGGATTTAGAGAGAAAGCTATAAAAGTTTATCGTAAGTCGCTTGACGAATATTGGCAAGCACATTTTGTAGGAGCCAGCGAGCAACTACCATAGAGGCACTTGAAACGATACTTCTTGGAGTGGATGATATGAAGCTTTTAGTGAGGAACTCCTTCATTCACATTCAAATACTTTTTTTTAATCAGCTGAATAAAATGCTATGAATACTCTAGGCAGAATCTCCCTGGTTACTTATATGTTGTATATAACTCCCTCCAACATACTATGCAAAACACTGACGCCAAATTTTTACCACTTTCCATCATGCTCCCTTCAGCAGTGCATTCAAAGGTGAATAAAGCCTAGTTGGTTGCTATTCACCTCATGCGCTAAATTACAACCTATATAGTTCATGACAATGAATGCAAGCGTCGTTCCTGTGGCCATGGCACTTACTCTCGGGATTATACTGACAAATATATAATTGGTTTCTGTCAACCTTTTAGAACAAGACTATGAATTTAATGACGGAACACCGTCACAATTTCTAAAATTGTAATGATCTGTACTAATTAAGCTTTTGACACTCATCCATTAACTATTCTTTTTACACAGTTGAAATGTGGTTAATGGCTTCATTTTTATAGATTAAGATTGTGAATAAATATAACGATGAAAGTATCAAAAGGTAAGAACTACTATACTATGTTGAGGCCTACACGTAGCAACTGCATGAAAGCCTAAAACTAGCCAATTGTAATTTGCGACCTTACTCCCCATAGTAATAGGAGGACCCTACAGATTACATTCCATTCTATAACTGGGGTCAACTAGCTAAACGCAATGGATCACACTCAAGTCACAACAGAATATCGTTTAACATATTCCTCTTGTTTTACTTTTGAAAATTCATATATTTCATTAGCATCATATCATATCTAACATTGGCACAAAACAACAAGAAGAGAGGCTCTCTCATTAACCTGCAAGGACCCATCCCAGAGCTGTCGTTTGAAAATGCTTAGACTTCATTTATTCTTTGCGTAGCATCTATATCGCAAGACCAGCTTACAATACCTTTTTTACATATAACTAGGAGTCTTACGCATATTCTGGCCATTCCTCTTACGGAGAATAATGAGTTTGACTATGGTAATAGTAGCATATCAATGACAAGACACAAAGGAAGCTCAAATGGACGTTACACTCTGCTAAACGTTGTTTACAAAAAATAATCATCACTATCAATTTACTAATCAATGACTTCCATTGAATGCATGCTGTGTAAAGCTGAGATGCTTGAAGAAGCTTTAGCTTTTTACTTCGATGCTTTTATTTTTCTATATGAAAAAATCTCGAGCATCGAAAGAAAAATCTGTATATTTTTCAATTTACAGCTAACTGTTGGATCATCTTCTATTGGAAGCCGCAATAACATACATATGCCTTCATTTGAGGGACCTGTATTACATTAAATAATCCCGTGTAAATGAAAGCAATTATCAGTGAGCGTTATTGTGTGATTGAAGGGTGGATCGTCGATCAGGTTGACCGTATTATCGTTCCAAAGTCGAAGATTGTGAAAAATCTGGTTCCAAAGAAGCTTGAACTTCTCAACAGACAGTTTTTAATAGACTTTAAGAATGTCGATCTCTCCCAGAGTGTAATTTACGAATATACTTCGCAAGAATTACATGATTTGATAGATAAAGAGTTCTATGAATTTTCCGAATTGCTAGATGGTAGGATAATTAACAAAGACGGAAGGATATACCAGAGAAGTAAAACAAAAATTAAGAGGACCTTCACTAAAAGATGTCATCGTGTCTCTATACATGGTAGACAATACGTCTACTTGTTGAAATCACAAGCCAATCTTGCTCATATTCCAAATATGGCCGAAGTACTTACCAATGCGGATAATGCAAAAGATAACCATGTTCTCTCAATGCTCGTCAGGACAGCCGCGTCGAACTTTACACCAGAACAATATAAATTAATTCAAGATTTTAACTCTGAAATTATGGTACCTTTTTGTGTCGAACTTCTGAAGAAAGAGTACAACAGAGCCATCGAAAGTGATGAACCTTTCTTAGACACAGATATGGATGTGAGTACCAAAGCTTTTATCGAGAACATAGATAATACAACATTTGACGAATATGGAAATTATTTGGCACCTGCATTGTATTTTTTTCTCAATAGAGGGAATCCTTCAATATTCCTTTCTGACGATTTCGTATCACCCAAAAAACGGAAATATGATGAACCTTGATGCCAGTAAATGAATTAGTACGTTGTTTGGGGAGAAACAAATTTGAATGACTGTGACCTCATTGATTCATCGTGACGTTATTATCCTCAACATTACACAATCGAAGAAGATATGTCTCTCTGGATCAGCGCACTTCTGTTTTCAGGAACCGCTTAGTTATGCAAGGGATAAAGTGCTTTGGAAACTGATGTGTAATTAGTGATGGCATCCTAGAAAAGGATTGCATTATCTCCAAGATGCTAGCAAGCAACTACATTCGAACAGAGACGATATAGAACGTATAATACCTTAAATCGACATATTGATAAAACAAAGGTCGACGCCAATGCTCTTTTTTTAGCTGTCGTAAGATATAAATGGGAATCTAGTGGCTGAAAAAATAATCTTTCAATGTGAAGGTACATAAAGTGGAGTAGCACGATTTTACTCCGTATGTCGCAATTCCCTTTGCGCTGGATGGACCATTTCATTCAATTGTTTGATTTCCATTTTTGATAGCCCACAGAATGAAGTTTATATTGAAGAAAGTCTTATGATTTTGAAACTAATTTAGAACTTACAAATAACTGCTGACCTGTATGAACAGGTCATTTGGAGATGGTTCTTTATCAAGGTTTACTGACATTATAAGAAATATATTTTTTGCAGCTTATTTACTCCTTTTCACCATCTTAATTCGCCGAGGACTTTTAAAGAATCCTACATACTATTCCCTCCTATTCAATATTGGTTTCTTTTTTTTCAGTTCTTATTTGGCTACCTCTTTGTTCTCTGCTACTTGTATTGATCTTTTAAATATAAATTTACCCCACAACCACAAAGGCAAATGGCTCCTACTGTCACAGGTGATTAAGAAGGGTAGAATATGCAGTCATTGAAACTTCAAACAGCAAAGAAAGATGACTCTACCGCTAAAGCCAGTATGCGATGTAATGCATGCAACACTTCTATCCAAGTTACATCAATTACTCAATATCGGTGACCATTTAGGCGTAGCACGTCTTGGAATGGTATCCAAACGTCTGGAAGGTTGGTTTTACACCTTCAAATTGAGTACAAATTCACTAAAATGTAACGTTTATTGATTTTCTACTTAGAGCATGTAACATTATACGTATAAATCTAATGCTAATCTTAGATATCACTTTTTCACAGAGTTTTATCTCATATGCTCATGCGGGCTATACCTAACACTCCATGAGTAGAACACCGTTTATGCAAGTATGCGGCTTGTATACTTCATATCTGACTGTGTAATATAGACCTAGCGATAGTGCTTGAAATTGTAACTTCAGTAGATATGTCGGTCATAACTGCGAAAATGTGTGTACAAAAGACCTTTAATTAACAAAATATTTCACAATCCTTGAATTATATCCTTATATAATTATAATTTACCTTCATACTTCAAGAGTTGAGCAGCGGTATCATCAACAGATTCCTTTAAGGTTCTGAACTTGAATCTTAACAGTTCTTTGGTCTTAGAGTTGTCAATTTTTGCACCAATTTGTCTATATTGGGCCCCAGTATGTGGGTTACAGACTGGAATATTATCTTTTAAGACTGGAAAGTCTTCATTCAAAATATTAACGATATCTTGGTCGATAAATTTACCACCAAATAAAAATAACCTCTGGCCGATTAATTCCTCTTTTTGCATGGCTAAAATGTGAGCCTTAGCGACATCTCGTACATCGATGAAACCAATACATACTGATTCGAGTTTGTCGTCGGGCTTTGCGTTAACAAGGCGGTTAACAATTTCACGCGATGTGTTTAGCTTACTTGTTATGTTTTTATCGAAGTTTTGTGGACCAAAAACGTTGACTGGATTGACAGTTGCTAACTTGAATTTAACCTTATCCTTATTCGCTTCTAAAAATTCCCAGGCGGCTTTCTCAGCCAGCTTTTTGGAATCACAATAGGCAGCAACTGCATTAACTTGACATGATTTCCAAGTATCAGGGTTCCAGTCGTCTCAGTTCTGAGTGTGTTCGCGTCATTTTCAATTTTGAGATCTTGAGCAGCAGCATAAGATAGAGTAATGACAACACGTTCAACGGATTTTGCAGCATATTTCTTTATACGTTCCAAAATACCTTTAGTACCATTGACAGCTGGAATTAAAGGTCTTTTTAGTAATCAGTAGTTTCAAAAAAGAATGGAGAAGCAGTATGAAGGACAAACTTGATATCCTTGGCGTGCTTCTTGAAAACATCATCAAAAGCATCTAGTTTAGAGATATCTTCAACAACTTCCATAGTGAAGCTTGGATTGTGAACGAATAGGTTTAGTAGCTTATCGACCTTGGCATGGAATCTGGCAGTCCCAATAACTTTGTAATTCTGTTCCAACAATTGGCTAACAATGTGTTGAGCAATGAAACCGGTAGCACCTGAAACGAGGACAGATATTTTTGTTCTCTCTATTATTTTTTTGGTTTTGTATAGATTAGCTCTTCAACTCTGTTGAGATAGGTGAAAAATCTCGAAATAACCTCGATATACGCACAATTGAACAAGTTAACACATTATTTTGCGCCTTTATACCAAAGTTTTAAGATCTCTCTTATTTCAGGCACACGTAGATTATAACTGCCCTTAATACTAATATTCTCGAAGGAACGGAATTATTCGGCCGACCATAAAGTACTACGTAATGCGGTTCCTTCGGCCAAAATTTGAACTTTTCGGCCGAGTTGGAAGGCACGGAGTCTCAGGCTCAGTGCCTCCTGAAAGAAAGCCGGGCCGAGCTACTGGGCTCATATGTAGATCCGATATGTCAATGTGACCAAATAGAACCTGTAAGTTGTATCTTGGAATAGTCACTCCGGTAGAAGGTGAAAAGGAGAGGGTAGGCTTTTCAAGTATGGAGATCGCTGTATACTTCCCATAAAAACAGCTTTGGATACTGTCTCTTCTACGATTCTTGGATAGTGACAAGAGGTATGGGTAAAGTTATATGGTTATGTTCATCGCTAGTGAAGAGATTTTTTTTTGTGCAATTACTAACTACGTTTTGCGCATATCAGTAAGCTTTGACGTATGCTCTCTACACTTAGACAGCTTAGTTACAACCAAATAGAAAGATATAATAAGGTGCATCATTTATTTTCAATTTATAATCGTTAGCTTGGGCAAGTTACTGTCAGAGAGAAACAGGGTAAGGTAATGTTCGTCAATTCTAGAAGTCTCGTTATTTGTTTTGCAACCAATCAAAACGTTATTAAGAGGCACTGTAGTAATACAAGTTGTTAAAGTTGCCCTATAACAGTACTTTAAACTAAAATTGGCTTCGAGCTCCATTTTACGGCGCAACTTGATAGTTTTTGGTCTCTGACACAAATGTGAAGAAATACATCTCGTATGTCAAATCAGAAGCCAGGTGTTTTCATCGAATGAAGTTTAATGCTGGCAGTTATGAGTTCGAAGGAATCAAAAAAGCGATAAGCCAAAAATATAAGACATCTATAAAGGAGACTTCCTGGTAATATGTTACGATATTAATCATCAAGTTGCTCGTTAGGCGTCCCAATCATCTTTCGGTTCATTATTAATAGAATTATAGGTGACAATAAGTGGTGGTAGATCATTCCCCAACAGATATGAGCTATTCTCTGTCTCCATTCACTATACAATCTTTTTTCGGGAAGGGCTCCTAGTTTTTTTTAACATTATTCTCTTAATCCAGCATGCTATTCCAAAAGAACATAAGTAATTAATGTACTTCTCAGGCAGACCTCTCACTCTGCTCCATTAAAGGGTCTCTGATTTGTTTTACTGAAATTTTTAAAATCGCATAATTTTATGTGGAACTGATCTGGTGGGGCAATCGAAAAAGTGGAAAGTATGCTTTGAGATCGCATCAACAACATTATTTCAACTTCAATCAAAATTCGAAATCATTATTGAAGGTGACATAGAAACGAATGGACAGGACAAATTCTGTCCAGCCTAGGTTTTTCAATATAGACACACTGTTTTGACAGATTACAGAACTAGTAAGCTTGTTCTTTTCTTCATTTTATGAAAAAAATGAATGGGTTGCACTACAAAGTAATTCTTTCACGTTTATTAAAAATTTGATTGTCTAGGCATAGACAGAGGTGGACTTGACAAGACCGGCTTTAAAAAATGACACTCTATAATGGACCCCGATCTTATCTGGAATATAGATAACTCAAAGTAGGGACAAGTGTGTGCTACTAGCCCACCAGTGCAATCGACAACTCCTATACAATCGTAAAATTAGGAACTTGTAAATAAGCAATTTATAAAACTGCAGTGAAATTATCTATTTGGCACTTTCTTCATCAAAATGGAATTTAATACTTACTGTACTACGTTTTCTTCGACTAATATAGCACACAAAAGTTCTCAAAAACTTCAAATGAAGGTTCTACAGCTTCTCATCTTGAATCGTTACAGGTCTCCAGATTATGTACAAATAGTGATGTAGTTCGTCCACTAATCGAAAACATCCAACCGATATGAACACCATGTGTTCCATCTACGTGTCGAGCATCGTGTTGAGAATGAAAACACCTTTGCGGTGGGAACTTTAGGGCTGTATGCAAGTTCTGTGACCAACACCTCGCGGGTTACCTGAAATCAAATTTCCTGTGAGAAGGCGATGGACAGTGAGAATGCCTGGAATAACTTTGCTATATTTTTCCTGTTATTGACCATAACATGGAAATAGCAACTTCGAGTAAAAGATCATGATAACAAATCCTCCCTGTGCGTTAATTTTTGCACTTATAATGCATGTTAAGCTTGAAAGAAGAATGCCTCAGCAATATTATCTATATCAATGCGGTGTTAATAGAGCATATTTTATAACTGTTTGTAAAAATGTCTGGCCACCACCCGTAACGTTGTAAAAAAGGATTAAACTTAGTAAAAATCATTTGCGTTAGCATAACCCTGCATCTTTTCGTTTTTACTTACATTAGGACCATAACAACAATGCTAGATAGTTCTGATTTTCTGTGTGCCCGTACTTCAGAAATCCCAAGATACCCGCTATTAGCGATGGTAGTTCATAAGTGCATACACTATTACCGAAGCTCACTTACAAAATTTATTCTGCAGCTGCTTGTATCCCCCATCAATAGATCATTTGTTCTTTATGACAAGACAACTAGCTTCAGCAATTCCTATTATAGTACATTTCAAGCATGTTCTTGTTGATATATTTGAAACCCTAGCGGTTTAAAACTGTATTTTTAAGTTTATCCAGTCGAGAAAGAGGGTTTTCTTGCTTCTGAGAAAGAAATTGCAGCCTGCAATCGCTGGATACCCAAAATCATACAACCACAGTTAGAAGAGTCTGTGACACGTCCATTTATGGGATATTTTTAGTTTAGATATCGTTATCCATTTCTTGCTTCGAGATTATATTTTCCCTATTCGCGCAGAAATAAAATTTAGTGGGAGAATGCAATAGACTTCAAAGAATGCACATTTTATAAAACAAAAAGCGTTGGATGATAAATGTTTTCGCACTGAAAAAAATGATATTGGTGTATCTCTTTTAGATGTGTTAGCCATTAAAGAGGTCAGTCCCAGTATGTAACTGACTATCTTTCATGGCAACTTAAAACTAGCTTCAGTTTACTTTTATTTATTTGTTTCTATCTTGATTCTTGAGTACAGGAGGTGCTGAATTGCTATAAATTTAAGCCTTCTTACTTCTTGTACTGTGAACCACTCTAAGACATTCGAAGGGCATACGATATGGTAGGAAGAGCTTCTCAATGACGACAATTATGCCAATCATATACTAGATATAATATATTTATTAGTACTGCGGTTAAATTTGGCTTGGATGGTGATGAAGTTATGCCATATATCACAGCTAGTCAGTGTCAGTGAGTGTACTCAATTTGTAGGCATTGAAACAGTAGTAACATAGAATTTCCTTTATATCTGAAAAGTGGAATCATTTTGTATGGCATTTGACATAGAGGATTCCTCCTCTGTAAAGAATAGTTTACATCTAGGAAAACCGGAAGTAGTATCATAACCATGGCCCTTGAATGATTCATGGTAACATTCTGTTTGCTTTTCTTTCATTAAGTTTATTTCCATATTACGAACATCATATAGAACATTTCATTTCAAACGAACCATTCTTTATCAATAAACATAGCTAATTTCACACAGAAAACGGAGAGTCAGAATAATCGTTTGATCCTATGAGATATGCTGCAACTTGAAGTATCGATTAATTTTCTGTCGCCAACAAGATATTTTTTTTTAATACTTCTAGGCCTCAGAACGGTGGCTAGTCAATGCTTTCCGAAATATCTCCGAATTCGAAAACTGGTGTAACATTTATAAATTCACTGCCCGTAAAGCATTACGTCTCTTCAGCATTTTTAGTTGTATTGGCTCGATTATGGGTTTGCCTCGTACTTCGAAAGAAATAATTGTTTTTCCCGCATATTTGAGAATTCGCATGGACTGTCGTTGCTGTCAGAAAAAGAAAAGTGCAGCAAGATCATAGGAGCATGCATCTGCTTTATTTCATTGTTATCATATACTCAGTTGTGTTCACGCTCTGCTGCAATAATATAATATCCAAAGCGTCAGAATTGAATGGGTGAGAGCGTTAAGTTCTTTCTAAAATTTGAAGTTCTGAAAAATGCTACCTTCATAATTTAAGAATTTATGAAAGTCCCCCCAACCTTAATTTTTGGCCAGATATTTACGGTACTTTTGTTTATTTGAATAAACTTCAGCACCGATGCTTTTTTAAAATGATGTGGAAGTTCAAAAAATCGAGCTCGATTGAACTAAAATTAAGATATCCATAAAACATTTGAACACGAATGAACAGAAATGTTTGATACCTCGCACAATATATTATATTTCAAAATTGTCAAAAATTGAAGATTTACAGTCGCAATAATCTCACTTTTCATTATCGGCCTCATTTCGACTTCAGACACTATTATTGTCAGCCGTAATAATTGCATCTCAGAAGACAAAAAAAAAGATATAAGCAATATATTATCTGTTATCTTTATTCATATACTTTAATTGTGAAGACTTTTTGAGTACATTTCTCTTTTTAGATTAACTTTTAGTTGTTAACTTCAGTAGTTTCTTCCTCGAAAAACTCGGTCGGCTGGAACAGGTTAACAACGCTTTAAATATAAAAGATGTAGATTTCTAGAACACTATCAGAAGTTTAGTTCTAAACACATTGCCAGCAAAGCCATGACCTTCCTATTAATTCATTTGTAGGTTCTTCTACAACATTTATGATCATTAACAACAATTTTTGATGGGGCAGGTGTAAAGCAATCCGTGATTGGCGAAATCTCAGTTGTCTATAAGGTATATACAAAACCTGTTTAATCACCGACAAACACAAGAGCACATGAAGAACACAGAGGACGTACTGATATGCAATTACAAGGATTTCTCATGAAGCAATCTCAGGGCATATGAGAAGATACGAAAGTAAGATAACGGAATTTGTTATCCAGATAAATCAAAAATAAACTTAAGACATGCAATCTTATTGAGGCATCTTACTATTCATATTTATTATATACGAAGAATCAGTGAGTACAATAGCACAGGTAACAACGTATCTTTGTCTTACAAACCTAGGTTTACATCAAAGTATAAGATAACTCTTTAGAGCTGTCTTGGTCTTGATGATATGGGAAAGTGAAGACATTTCTAAAACAGACACTATTGATGCAAACATAAAGCTTTCCGTCTATTAAATGAAGTCACCTTTGAGTTTTCCCTACTCAAGGAAATGTCCAGCTAAAAATTAGGAATT
>NC_018947.1:730026-738805 GCF_000304475.1 Kazachstania africana CBS 2517
AAAAAAAGATATAAGCAATATATTATCTGTTATCTTTATTCATATACTTTAATTGTGAAGACTTTTTGAGTACATTTCTCTTTTTAGATTAACTTTTAGTTGTTACTTCAGTAGTTTCTTCCTCGAAAAACTCGGTCGGCTGGAACAGGTTAACAACGCTTTAAATATAAAAGATGTAGATTTCTAGAACACTATCAGAAGTTTAGTTCTAAACACATTGCCAGCAAAGCCATGACCTTCCTATTAATTCATTTGTAGGTTCTTCTACAACATTTATGATCATTAACAACAATTTTTGATGGGGCAGGTGTAAAGCAATCCGTGATTGGCGAAATCTCAGTTGTCTATAAGGTATATCAAAACCTGTTTAATCACCGACAAACACAAGAGCACATGAAGAACACAGAGGACGTACTGATATGCAATTACAAGGATTTCTCATGAAGCAATCTCAGGGCATATGAGAAGATACGAAAGTAAGATAACGGAATTTGTTATCCAGATAAATCAAAAATAAACTTAAGACATGCAATCTTATTGAGGCATCTTACTATTCATATTTATTATATACGAAGAATCAGTGAGTACAATAGCACAGGTAACAACGTATCTTTGTCTTACAAACCTAGGTTTACATCAAAGTATAAGATAACTCCTTTAGAGCTGTCTTGGTCTTGATGATATGGGAAAGTGACGACATTCCTGAGATAGACACTATTGAAGCAAATATAAAGCTTTCCACCTCTCAAATGAAGTGGATTCAACTTTGAATTTTCCCTACTCAAGGAAACATCCAGCTAGGAATTAGGAATTAAAAACGAACGTCATATTTGCTACTCAGAAGAGAATGCTTTATATTTTTTCGACTGGTTGAAGGAATGCACGTTTCTAATTATAATACCACTTATGGGACAGAACTGAGTGACTTTTTATATTGATGGATTGAAGCTTAATTTAGGAGTCGAGTAGCTTCATTAATTCCTGACAGAGAGAACCACTGATGTTTGTTGCTGGGCTGTCCTCGCAGAAGCCATATGGAATTACCTTTCTTTACTCTGGAACTTTTGAAATGCTATGTTCTCAAAATGTGCCTAAATTGAGAAATAAAATATAGCATAAGAGAAGAATTGGATATGATTCTTCGACCTAATGTTCGTCACAATCGATGGTTGATTAAAAGGAATGGTGGCTCTTGTCGAAGAATATAGCTTATATTTAATCTTCATATTGCAAAGGAAAATGTATTTAGTATGGCGATAGCTTTTAATTCATGAAAGGCGTAAGAGATGGTGATATATTTTGAAAATGCCTCGGTGTAGTAAAGGTAACCTTTTGAGTAAAACGAAGCATGTTACTAAAATTATCAAAATAAAGTTAATTTTTTCAATGTCGTTTGACTTTTCTCATTTTGACTATTATCATGTATATTAAAAACAAGATCACAATACCGTTACCAATACAGCTCATAGAAACATATTGGTATGGGATCCTCATGATGTCTTTCCAACTTCCATATGCAATCTAATTCATGGTTCTATTCTTTTAAAATGCTATTCCTAGCGTGTCCTACTCGTAGGATTCTGAAATTCACGGTATCAACTAATTTGGCATTATATTCTTTCATGAATAATTCCGTTCTTAACAGCTGTATTTCAGTTTTATGAATGTGAGTTTTTCATTTACCAGTTCTTAATTTAGCAAATTTTGTATTATTGGAGAAAAATAACTTTAATCCTAATTTTGTATCAAAGATAATCCATCTGAACCTTTTCAATCTTTAGAGGAAAGTAACACCACCATTTAACAAGCGTGATAAGACGAAAACTTCTTATTGATAAAGAAAAGGCAAACGCTGCAGAAATGCACTTCCTCAATTAGGGCAAATGCACGATAACGTTTCACATCTTTCAATAATCAATTAATTCGAACTAAACTTTTTGAAAGGCATATTTGCACCGCGTTGCGTAGTGTTAGAGGTCAATTGAAGCCTACTCATGTGTACGGCCCACACTGTAGCCTTTTAAAATGTTGCAAAAGCTGTGTATCTACAGTCAGAATGAACAAGGGTAATCGACAGTCATTGGTCTTCTTGATGTATCCAAACTTATAGACATTACTTTACCTTGACTTTGTTACGAACAACAAATCTACCCCATTCTGTATCTTCTGGTGCATTATTTTTTGATATTAGAACCGAAACAAAGCTACAAATCTTTTGTGTCAAGGATACACCAATGTTCCTTATCTTTATACCTTCAAAAAAGGCTCAAATGTATCCCTGCTTGTTACTTCAGATCCTCTTCAAGTAAAGCTACTAAGACTTCAAAACCATCAACTATGCTGTTCAGCCCATTCGCTCGTTGACGTACTTCTCTTAGCAACAGTTTCAGGTGAACCAAAATGTGCTACCATCATAGTCATTGAATAATCTCTGTCCTTACTGGTGTGGATTACATGGAGCATCGAACGCACAATGATACTTTTTTTACTAAGTCTAACGAAAATTACAAGGCCTCTCAAATCTGTAGATAAATCTACTTTATGCGCTCCTTCTGATATAATTTAAGGTATTAGCATTGTAGCTGTCAAACGAAGTCGGGCATAAAATGTTCCTGAGTAGTCGCGTGAGATACTATGCTATCTCAACTATTAAGTTAGCATCCGATACCATCGAGAGTTCGCAAACATGAAAAGCAATGCTACATGTACCTTTAGTTTTCTTCTTACGGGCTTGATGGGAAGGACAAATGCTTTACTTTCTAATTTGCAGATATGATATTAACACAAATACGTTACCTCATTCTCATTGAATATATCTAATAATTCATGACCTGGCTGAATATCACATCAGCCATATAAAAAAGTGAGGACCTGAAATATCGATTTAGTATTCGACATTTGAGAGATTTGGAAGATATTCAAGTATCTTCTAGTAAGGTCGGTATTCAAATGACTTGAAGGACAGTTATCCAACTTGAAAGTACTCGACATAACTCGATTACATCTCACCTAGCAAGTTGGTTTTTGTATAGAAGCTGGAAGGACTACGACAAAAAGTGATTCTTGTGTTGTCTTCAATCGAAGAAAATCCGTTCAACTTTAGGAACCAGTTGGCAGGGACCGTATTGCCAGTGCATATTTCTACCAACATTTTAATTGACTTCGTCAATAGCATTCTCCATCCATATTTGGTATGGTGATGTTCAGGTCTTATTTACTGCGCAAGCTTAATAACAAGAATCACTTTCCTTTCATTACAGGAACCGCAAGCAAATCACCGCAGGAATACGAGGTCCTGCAGTTATTGAAACCCAACGTGGCCCTCGAGCAAGGATGGTTTGCCTTAAGCAATCACTGATTACGTTGGGTCATTCTTCATACTGTTGATTTTCATTGCTTCGTGGTATTCTCCATTATTTTACCGTTAGGCGACAAAATAGCAGAGAAACAATTACTTTGCTCGTCTGCTAAATATAACTCATTATTCATCAAGGACAAGGCAAGTAGAACCAGCTACGAACAAGAGGAATTTCCGGTTTTTGCAACTATTTACTCCAGGGACACTAATGTAGAATTTATTTTCGGAAAGGACAAGGTATAGAGTTTATCGTAAACATACAATCTCCCGGCATGAGAAGTTTAAAAAGAACATTGAAGATAGTAGGGTCTTGTTTATGAATATTCAACCATTAGAAACCGTGCCTAATACTATTGATATTTTCAAAATTTCTCATCTATATTTTATTATTCGAGCCTTATTCTAGATACCACAAATTTTGGAATATTTTTAGACTTTCTGCTAACAGGTTTTTCTGAAGAACGACAAAAGAAGGAAACATTTGTGGAGAACAATGAAGTTAATTTTGGACCTAAATTGCTCCGCATGAATGACAATGAAGGACGTGATCCTGAGGAATGCGTGTTATTCGTCCTAATAATTCACTTCATAGTGTTCAAGAATGCTCAGTCAAATAAAGAAGCAAGATTATACAAAGAATAAGGTTACTGTCAAACCTTCGAGACTCCAAATCTGTAGACATTTTTTTGAATTTCTCAATATGCATGTAAGTGTCGAGGCTATATGATGGGTGTCACCTGGTTGATTATATTGATCAATTCACATATCCGGTTCGATAAAATTATCGTGAGCATTACTTTTTCTGCAGAAGGTTCTTGATATCTGGCTTGATCACAGATGTCTTTGACGATGAACTCTTTATCGGTTCTTGGATCTGTTGCCCCAAGGTTCATTACCTTCAAAGAAGCTGATAAACAAACTCTATACGAACTTGACTGCAGCAATTCTACAATGGTTCAATAAAGCCTCGGAATATTCAGTACTGATTTAATTCAAATATGATATGATCCATTTCAAATTTTCTACGAAAGCATTCATATATAAACATATGAAAATTTTATCTTCTCATAGAATTATATTCAGCACAACTAGTTTTATCAAACCAGACTGTTCGCAGTTAAAAACTGGGACATGATAGTATCAAAAATTTTCACTGTCAATCTTTTATTGTGGCTGCAAGTAGCATTTATTGCTAATGCTGCTATATCTTACAGTGGTAACACTGTATTGCAAGGTGCTACAGCTTTTGATTCCCTTGTCACGATTGAATCTACGTCCATTACTGTTATTAAATCTGGATTGCTTCATTATTTCTGGGGTACACCAAGAATATATGGTAAATTTTATATGTGTGAAATCAATAGCGCCCATCTTGGAATGGCTGTCGATTTCTATAGTGACTGTCGTGATTATGGTGACTGTATTATCGATGATACAAAAGCTGCGACAAGCGGTGCCATGGTTTTCTTCAGTGGTACTTGGGAAAACTACGAGAATCTGTGGTTTTCTGGAAAGCTTACTCCTATTCTTCCTTCCACCCCTTAAAAAATCTCGAGCAAATATATAGCTAATAGTGGACTCATATAAGTAACACAGAGTGGCAGTGGTGGTGAAGCTACTTTCTATTTTGGATCTTCGTCGTTTTCAAGTTCAAAGAACAGTAGAACTATTCGTGCGAATGATGTTACAGTTCATCCAGAGAATACCATACAAGGAAATGGTTGTATCACGCTTAATAGCAAGGCTACACTACACTTAGCCGATACCAAATCACATTGTTTGGCAATCAAGTAATATACATGAGCTCCTCCACAGCTAAGATATACGTTACACATCAGACCACGACTGCTAGTTTAACTGTCCGAGGCCTTGGTGGTGGGAACACCATTGAGCTGAGTACAGGCATCACGTCATATACATATTCTACGTCTACTGGTATTCTACAGCTTAAATCAAGACCACTACTTTCTAGTACATCCACTATTAATATAGATTGGTACAGGATACGATATGAATCACTTTTCAACATCTTCCAGTGACATACTTTTAGGAAAAAATAAAATAGCCTACTCAGAAACAGCCCCAGACACGTCTGTTCCGGGTGTCTGAGCACAGTGTGCTGAATCTCCGTCCTGTGATGACATAGATTTTTCTATCTTTCACGACTGGCACAAATAGCATCTCTAGCGGAGCAAGTGGAGCAGATAGTACGGCTACGTCTAGTACATTAGTTATTAGCACTTCATACAGTGCTTCTCTTTTCACTTCAACCACTTCTTCATCTTCTTCTGCTGACTCAAGCTTCCGCCATCCTGGATACAATCCAGCTCCGGTATCCCCTCTTCTGTCATAAGTTTGAGTAGTACCCCTTCTGGTTCATGGTCCAGTGCAACGTTTAGTGACTCTTCCTCCGTTTTTGTCTCTTCTGGGACGTCATATTCTGGCTCTCTTTCCTGTTCTATGACTGGATCTCAGAACACAATTTCTAGCTCTATTTCATCATCTACCAGTCATGCTTCTGGTAAATATTCTTTTGCTTCTTCCTCTTTTGATTCAATCTCTGATTGCATTTCCTCCTCAACCTCACCATCTTCAGCAGGCACATTGAGTACTTTTTCTCAAAGATCTGAATCGAGCTCCACTGTTTCCTCTACAGAATTATCTTTTAACGCCACTTCTTCCACAAGTGGATCTACATGGGAAACCACTCTAACTTCTGGATCTGCTTCTATCGATGCGATTGTTACCGGAATCATTTCCACTGGCTCAGCCGGTTCTACTCACTCCACTTACTCCGTGATCTCGACCAAGCAATTCAGCTCTGGTAGTGCTTCCTCCAGTAGGGGCTCTACATGGAGAACCACTCTAAATTCTGAACCCACTTCTATTGATGCTGTGGTCACAGGGTGGACGACAGTCATCCCTAGTAAGGCAACGTATGCTTCTTTGAGGAGTTCAAGTTTGTCTGCAGGCGAGTCACAACGCAGTGGTTTAGCGGTCAGTGTTTCTGTTCAACGAGGATTTGCTAGTATATTGAGAAGAAGGCCGTTCTATGCCATTGGTCTTGTATTATTTTCTTTTCTAATTTGATTTAGTTCAATAATTTTCCTGGATACCCTTTATTAGTTCGTTGCCATTTTCTAGTGGTTCTTAGATTTCATTCGTAAATGAGATGAAGATTTTTTGCCAGTACAAACTTTTTAAATTATTTAATTATTGCCAGTTAGGTGAAACATATATTTGATTATTCAAAAATAAGTCAATCAGTATATGATATTGTTTTCAGAACAGAAAATGTTATTATTAAAAACATATTATAGTATTTTTTTTCTTTGGTCCTTTCTGAATATATAGAATTTCTCAACTCTGATGAGTATTGAGTTACGTTTACCGGTTACAGGGATTTCGATGTACAGTTCTACGGCTATTTTCATTGACAGTTGGGGCTAAATTAAACACGATTTTCTTTTATTAGTTATAGTGAAGGATGTAAACTCAAGCGGTGCTACATAAATAGCTATGCAATTCTCGAGCCTCTAGATAAGAATAGTTTTCTTCCTTACAAAATTTTACTAACATTACATAAATACTTTTCCTATAATTGATCTGTAGAAATTTGCAAAATCAAACAACTGGAGGAAGGAAGATCTTTCTAGTCTCCAATACATGAGCTGTTTTTGGAGTATGACTATGCAAAAACGAAAAGAAGTAATTGAACGATCCCTGTTTTCAGGTTTTTCAAGCTGGACACTGTTTTACATTTAAACTTACACACATCCATCTACTGTAAACTGATGAACAGCATATGCTCGAACCAGTCAAAGCTGGAACTTTTGCTATTTTGGGAAATTGAATAATTTACTATTACGCTGTTCATTCCTTTCGAGGTCACTCAAAAGTGGTACGTTTCCAAAACCATTTCTTGTTGCACCTGATCAACATCCAAAAAATTTTAAGATTGTTTTATATTTCAGGGCTAGCTTCCTGGAATTAAGCTTTGGACCAAATAATAGGTGCATCATCGATCTACCATTTCCTGACAAGGGAGCGTCGGTGAATATTGAAGGGAATGACTTTCTGAAGCTAACCAACCTTTTCATAAGTGTCTCCATCCCATCGACTATATATATTTGTTTATTCATACAGAAGTCCCATCATTGAAGGGCACAAAGCTACACTGCTAGTAATGGAGTGCATTTTTTTTTGACGAAAGTCACAATGGGAACGGTGAAGAAAATACTTACAGAAATATACTCACAAAAAGCTTTGAATTAAATAATTATGAATTCCAGAGACATCGTGTTAAGAACGCTTTTACTTAAGGATCGTTAAAGATTTTTGCATTAAAAGTGAAATTTGCAAGATCATTAGTACCCAAATATTTGTGTTCTTTTCTACTATCGATCAAAGATGTTTTATTGCTATATGGCGCTGCAAAAAGTATTTATCTCCTATAAGAGAATTGTACCTAAGAACCGGTATCACATTTTGTCCAATGTAAGAATTGACCTACACTAGCATAGTAAAGTCTAAAGGAGACTTCCCAATCTTGCGTATCACAAGTATCTTCGCAAGTATACATCTTGTAATAATCTGCTCTCCATGAACCACTAACATCATTTGCGTAAATCTCATTTAGTTCATTTTCAAGTTCTCCACTGGTATAGAAGCCCCCCATTTACTCTGGTTGGCTAACTAGAAATCGAGAGCAATGGTATCCAGTTACACAATGGAGAATACACTGGAAGATCTTGGCGTTTTGCTAATGTCGAGTTTCCTGCGATGTTTGTTGGTGCAATCGCCAATGTTCCTGTTGATCCAGATGAAGGATTAAAGATCAAGTGATACACTTCAGAGGTTTCGTTATGTTTCAAATAAATTGAGGGTTGAGTCAAATCTCTTTTGGTCAATGAGTTGTCAATTGGGTACCATTTTCCGGACTCTGGTTGAGAATAGTGATCAAATAACCAATCCGTAACGCAAGAGACGTCATACAAATCATTAGTACTTTCACAGTGCCTAAGCCGTCTTTTCGAAGCGCTGTAGGATCTTCACCTTCTAAAGTTCCATTTGGTGTTCCTCCATCATGCCAGCCAACGTATATTGACATTAAATTGAGCACGAGAGTTGTCGCCAACTCACCAACCGAACTTGCACAATCTAAAGAATCATAGTCTTCGTGATTATTCTTACAAACTTTACATGTATCTATCGCCGTTTGGTAAGCTACATTAACTGATCCGACAAAAGAGCCCCACCACGCTACTTTGACTGCAACAGGTTTATCGTCTTGAAAATAGGCGTAAATGGTTGTGACACCTAAATGAATATAATCATAATATGGAAATGCTGCAAGGGCAATAACAGTAGAAAAAAGCAAAAACAAAATAAGGAAATTGAACGCTAATTGTTTTTCTCGAT